>NC_086446.1:613497326-613797326 GCF_028390025.1 Pseudophryne corroboree
CTTTCCCTATTTTACCCTCCACATTTTTGTTCTCCATTTTTTAATGTGTGGAATTATATGCCAGTAATATATCAATAGCAATGGCCTACTGTACTGTCTGTACTACTACTCCTGTTCACCAAAATGCTGCACTGTCCTACTATATACTGCTCACAACAATGCAGCACACATATGGATACTTGAAGTGATACGGAGCTGCAAGATACAGCAATGGCCTACTGTATTGTACTACTGTATATGTATACTGGTGGTCACCACAATGCTGCGCAGTCTTACTATATACTGCTCACAACAACAATGCAGCACAGATATGGATAGTATACTTGACACAGAGCTGCAAGATACAGCAATGGCCTACTGTACTGTACTATATGTATACTGCTGGTCACTAAAATGCTGCAGATATTTGCAGCACACTGAGCACAGACATATGCAGCACACTGAGCACAGATACGGAGCTTTTCAGGCAGAGAACGCAGCCACGTCCTCTCCGTTCAATCTCCAATGCACAAGTGATAATGGCAGCGACGCACGGCTCTTTATATAGAATACGAATCTCGCGAGAATCCGACAGCGGGATGATGACGTTCAGCCACGTTCGGGTTAACCGAGCAAGGCTGCCTCGGAACCGTGTAAAATAGGTGAAGTTCGGGGGGGGGGGGGTCGGATCTTGATGAACCGAACCCGCTCATCTCTAGTAGAAACTGCATCAATATGAGCAGAATCTATACAGTAACCAGGAAATGGAAGCAGGAGCGACGCTATTGCCACCACATAAAAGTCTGAGTGCTAGATAAAGTATCAGTACCTGGCAGGTGTATTGTGTGATGTATGTGATAAGACAAAAACAGCTAGATGTGAGTGACGAGCTTGTCTACGGCTTATCATAACAACTAAATAAGATTGTTTTAATTTTATCAGTAAAGTTTTTAGTTTTTAATTTTGGTATTTTTTAATTATACGTAAACTACTGTAGATCACCAGTGTTGCATGACTACACTGACGTGATTTTTCAAATGATCTGCGACCTGGCTGATTTAATAACTTATTCGGCATATTTGAAAGATGTGTTTGATGTGGACGAAGGGACACTGGGGCTAATTCAGACCTGATCATAGATGTGCTAAATATAGCACATCTACGATCAGTCACACAGACATGTGGAGGGACGCCCAGCACAGGGCTAGTCTGCCCTACATGTCAGTCCCTGCCGGCGGCGATGCTTTTGTACTTCAGGAATAGCTCCCAGCCAGCGCCGCTCCTGCGCTCTGCTGGGTTGTTACTCGTCGCTGCCCAGGTTGCAGCGGCTGCGTGTGACGTCGCACAGCTGCCGCGGCCCGCTCCCCCAACGGTCTGGGCACGCCTGTGTTGCACAGACCACGCCCCTTAAATGGCGGCCAAACGCTGCCGGCCTGCCCCCTCCCGTCCAGCGACCGCCTCTGCCTGTCAATCAGGCAGAGGCGATCGCAGGGCTAAGACAGCCAGAGCGAAAACGCACAGCACCGATCAGGTCTGAATCAGCCGCACAGTGCTTAAAAGATATAGTGGTGTTGATATAAATAATTAGAACAAATAGAAGAAATAAACTTTGTTTCCAAAGACTGGCCATACCCTTTCCGGTACATTGCAGCAGCATTGCTACCCCATTATATGGGACCCTATGCAGAGGCGTTTTAAGAGAGCAGGAGGCCCGTGTGCAGCCTTCTGCATCAGGGGCCCCCTCCTCTCTGACCTAGGCACAAGGTTTTAATACTTACCTCTCCGGAGTCCCCCAGCGGTGTCATCCTTCTTCGCAGCGGCAATAGAGTCTGAGCACAGACTCTATTGCGCATGCACAAACCTCCGGGAACAAGGCGCAGCGTCCATTCTCATTTTCCTAATGCGCATGCATGAAAAATGGCCGCCGTGCCACCTTTCCGGAGTAGTCAGCAGACGCAATAGAGTTTGTTTCCCCTAGTGTTCAGACTCTATTGCGCTGCTGAGAAGGGATGGCTTCGACACGGGGACTCCAGAGAGGTAAGTATTACACAAATGGGTGCAATGGGTGCAGGGTGGGGCCCCCTGGACCCTGAAGCCCGTGTGCCTCGCACACACTGCACCCATTGTAGATACACCTACAAATTGCATTTCCATGGTGGTCACTTTATGCCCTAGTTTGACATTGTAAAAAAAACTTAATTTATTATTTCTTTGTAATGGTTGGTTTGACAGTTCATTCATTTCCAGTTTCAAAACTTTTCAGACCACTCTCTTAGTGTGTGTAAGGGAATGTCCTTTAGAATGGTGGTTGTAAGTATGACATTGTGTGTTTCTGGTTCTAACCGAGTATTTCATCAGTGTGTGTGTGTGTGTGTGTGTGTGTGTGTGTGTGTGTGTGTGTGTGTGTGTGTGTGTGTGTGTGCGTGCGCGTGCGTGCGTGCGTGTTTGCTGCCTGCTGCATAAGGGTAAACAAATAAAATTGCAGGTTGAAGCTACTCACAGACTGCAGCTTGTGTCCATACTCTCTCTTACTGTATGTGTTACGTGAGCCGCAAGGGGTGACCGACAGATATAAGTGGTACTTCACTCTAAATATTACTCAAAATAAAATGTCAGTGCAGAAGAAGTAACTCAGTATAACTTGACTGAGATTAGAGGGTCTGGGGCTCACAGTGAGAGCCATGAGCATGAGACAGCAGGGCCTCGCTGTGTACAGCAAACCTGCAGGTGGCCATTCTTCTCCGGTGGCTGTATCCTGACAACACACTTCCCCCATTTCCTGGTATTGTACAACAAAATAAAAAAAAATCACTCCTGGGGAGGCTGTAGCTGGCTTAATGAATCAAAATAATCTTCAAAAGAAGAAGAGAAGATAAACCCTATTCTCGTCACATACTGATATAATACAAGTATTTAAATGAATAACATAACTTGTTAATGCCATCTTAAAATAATTGCATGTAAACTGTTGCTGTATTATAGCAATAATATCGATTTATAGACTCAGTGGGCCCAATTCAATTAATTTCTTCGCCCATCGTTGAGTGTCTATAGCAATGGACATCTATCGGAGTTATTTATTTGTTCCTCTGATCAGACAGCCATTACCAGTTAAGGCAGTTGTCAGCTGTGGGTTTAGCTGCGTAAAAAGGCTAAACTCATCTAAAGCCCCCAAACTATGGACTAGTTAACACATTTTGTCTCGTACCTCCTTAGGCTTCAAGAAAAAAATGTGACAGCCGCAGCTAATGGGCGTCAACTTGAGAAACAATTGAATAGCTCCAATAGATGCCCATTCCTGTAGACAACCAGCAGGTGGTGCACGCCACAGCTGAATCAGCCCCACTGTGCCCATTAGTGGAATAGGGTTACAATAAGCTTATTATTCCTTATTAGACCTCGGTAAGCATTAAATTGGATATGTCATGCATATAGGCCCTCATTCCGAGTTGTTCGCTCGCTAGCAGATTTTAGCAGCGTTGCACACGCTAGGCCGCCGCCCTCTGGGAGTGTATCTTAGCATAGCAGAATTGCGAACGAAAGATTAGCAGAATTGCGAATAGAAAATTCTTAGCAGTTTCTGAGTAGCTCCAGACTTACTCCTACGCTGCGATCAGCTCAGCCCATTTCGTTCCTGGTTTGACGTCACAAACACGCCCTGCGTTCGGCCAGCCACTCCCCCGTTTCTCCAGACACTCCCGCGTTTTATCCTGGCACGCCTGCGTTTTTCCGCACACTCCTAGAAAACGGTCAGTTTCCGCCCAGAAACACCCACTTCCTGTCAATCACACTCCGATCACTTCAATGATGAAAATTCTTCGTTCGGACTTGAGTAAATCTACTAAGTTTTGTGCTAAAATACTTAGCGCATGCGCACTGCGTGCCATGCACATGCGCATTTTTGCCTTAATCGCTCCGTTGCGAAAATCGGCAATGAGCAAACAACTCGGAATGACCCCCATAATGTGGTCCCTACTCGCAAGGATACCGATTACTGCTTTATAGAGAATACACACATTCCAAGTTGATTGCAGCAGGATTTTTGTTAGCAATTGGGCAAAACCATGTGCACTGCAGGGGAGACAGATATAACATGTGCAGAGAGAGTTAGATTTTGCCCAATTGCTATCAAAATCCTGCTGCGATCAACCTCTAATTACCCCCATATGCAAAAGTTGCAGATACTGTATAGAGAGGGCTATACCTAAACACCAAAAGCCTTAAGTACTATTCTGCCACAGTTGTAGTTGTTTTATTTATTTTTAGATTTACTTTTTTGTTATTACAGGTTGAGTCTACCATATTCAACATTTACTGAGTGTGACTGAGATACAGTAGTGACACCTTTGCTTTCTGATGATGCAAAGACAGCCTCACTGCAACACTTAGCAGAATTAGGGGGATATGTACTAGAGATGAGCGGGTTCGGTTCCTCTGAATCCGAACCCGCCCGAACTTCAGGTTTTTTACACGGGTCCGAGCAGGCTCGGATCTTCCCGCCTTGCTCGGCTAACCCGAGCGCGCCCGAACGTCATCATCACGCTGTCGGATTCTCGCGAGACTCGGATTCTATATAAGGAGCCGCGCGTCGCCGCCATTTTCACACGTGCATTGAGAGTCATAGGGAGAGGACGTGGCTGGCGTCCTCTCCGTTTAGAGAAGAGAGAGACAGTATTTTGGGGAGCATTATTAGGAGGAGTACTACTATACTGTATACTACTATACTACTTGCTGCTGAAGTGATATTTTATACTAGATTAGATAATAGATAGTGTGACTGTAAGTGTATTATCTGACTTGTGGGGGAGACACTGACAGTGGGGAGCAGTTAGAGTCTGAGAGCAGGACTCAGGAGTACATATAACGTACAGTGCACACTTTTGCTGCCAGAGTCAGTGCCACACTGCCATTGTTGTGACCACACTGACCACCAGTATAATAATATATTTTGTGATTGTCTGCTTAGGCCTCGGAGTACTAGTTGCAAGTTGCAACGTGACCTGAAGTGACCACCAGTTTAATAATCAATCACCACCAGTTTAATATATATATATATATATAATTGTATATAATATATATATATATATATATATATATATATAATATTGTATACCACCTACCCGTGGTTTTTTTTTTTTCATTCTTCTTTATACATACTACTATAGTAGCTTACTGTAGCAGTCTGCGGTGCTGTGCTGACCTGACAGTGTCCAGCAGGTCCGTCATCAGTCATTACATAATAAATATATATAGTACCTGTCCGGCTGCAGTACTAGTGATATTATATTGATTTCATCTCATTATCAATAATTTATCATCCAGTCTAGACTCTATATTAGCAGCAGACACAGTACGTTAGTCCACGGCTGTAGCTACCTCTGTGTCGGCACTCGGCAGTCCATCCATAATTGTATACCACCTACCCGTGGTTTTTTTTTTTCTTTCTTCTTTGTACATACTACTATAGAGTATAGTAGCTTACTGTAGCAGTCTGCGGTGCTGCTGAGCTGACAGTGTCCAGCAGGTCCGTCATCAGTCATCATTACCTAATAAATATATTATCTACCTGTCCGGCTGCAGTACTAGTGATATTATATATACATACATATATATATATTGATTTCATCTCATTATCAATCATCCAGTCTATATTAGCAGCAGACACAGTACGTTAGTCCACGGCTGTAGCTACCTCTGTGTCGGCACTCGGCAGTCCATCCATAATTGTATACCACCTACCCGTGGTTTTTTTTTTTTCTTTCTTCTTTGTACATACTACTATAGTATAGTAGCTTACTGTAGCAGTCTGCGGTGCTGCTGAGCTGACAGTGTCCAGCAGGTCCGTCATCAGTCATCATTACCTAATAAATATATTATCTACCTGTCCGGCTGCAGTACTAGTGATATTATATATACATACATATATATATATTGATTTCATCTCATTATCAATCATCCAGTCTATATTAGCAGCAGACACAGTACGTTAGTCCACGGCTGTAGCTACCTCTGTGTCGGCACTCGGCAGTCCATCCATAATTGTATACCACCTACCCGTGGTTTTTTTTTTTTCTTTCTTCTTTGTACATACTACTATAGTATAGTAGCTTACTGTAGCAGTCTGCGGTGCTGCTGAGCTGACAGTGTCCAGCAGGTCCGTCATCAGTCATCATTACCTAATAAATATATTATCTACCTGTCCGGCTGCAGTACTAGCAGTGGTGCAAGTGGGCGGGTACGGGTGGGTACGGCGTACCCGTAAGAATTTCGCCGTGGGTACGCCGTACCCACACCGACGGGCCGCCGCTCCTCTTCCTTCCCTCCCTCCCCTGCTCCACGCCGCACCCGCCGTCCCCGCCGTCCCCGCCGCACCGCCGCTGATGTGAGGGAAGGAGAGCGCAGCCTGCGCCTCTCCTTCCCCTCAGTCTCCGGTGGGTGTTTCAGTTTACTTCAGCGCCGATCCGTGAGCCAATCAGAGCTCGCACCCGCGAGCTCTGATTGGCTCACGGATCGGCGCTGAATTAAACTGAGACACCCGCCGGAGACTGATGGGAACGAGAGGCCAGGCTGCGCTCTCCTTCCCTCACATGACAGACAGGACGGCGACGGCAGCGGCAGCGGTGAGTAGGGGAGGGGGGCATGTTTACCTGGCACTGGGGGGGCATGTTAGACCTGGCACTGGGGGCATATCTGGCACAGGGGGGCATATATACCTGGCACTGGGGGATATCTGGCACAGGGGGACATGTTATACCTGGCACTGGGTGATATCTGGCACTGGGGGGGCATGTTATACCTGGCACTGGGGGATATCTGGCACTGGGGGCATATCTGGCACAAGGGGGGTATATATACCTGGCACTGGGGGATATCTGGCATAGGGGGGCATGTATACCTGGCACTGGGGGATATCTTGCACTGGGGGCATATCTGGCACAGGGGGGGTATATATACCTGGCACTGGGGGATATCTGGCACAGGGGGGCATATATACCTGGCACTGGGGGATATCTGGCACAGGGGGGCATGTATACCTGGCACTGGGGGATATCTGGCACTGGGGGCATATCTGGCACAGGAGGGCATATATACCTGGCACTGGGGGATATCTGGCACTGGGGGCATATCTGGCACAGGGGGGCATATATACCTGGCACTGGGGGATATCTGGCACAGGGGGGCATGTATACCTGGCACTGGGGGCATATCTGGCACTGTAGGGGCATTATTGTATCTGGCACGGGGGGGCAATGTATATCTGACACAGTGGGGGCATTTGTGTATCTAGCACTGTGGGGCAATGTGTATCTGACACTGTGAGGCAATGTACGGCACTCTGGGGGCATTTCTGTATCTGGCACTGTGGGGCAATGTGTATCTGGCACTGTGGGGCAATGTGTATCTGGCACTCTGGGGACATTTGTGTATCTGGCACTGTGGGGTTATATGTATCTGGCACTGTGGGGCAATGTATATCTGGCACTGTGGGGCAACGTGTATCTGACACTATTGGGGTCATACGTGTATCTGCCCCTCCCCCATATGTGTATCACGCCCCCATTTTCATTGGCCACGCCCCATGTGGCATTTGGCCACACCCATTTTTTTGCGCGCGCGCCGAAGGCGCGCGCACACAGTACCCGTAAGACATTTTTTCTACTTGCACCACTGAGTACTAGTGATATTATATATACATACATATATATATATATTGATTTCATCTCATTATCAATCATCCAGTCTATATTAGCAGCAGACACAGTACGTTAGTCCACGGCTGTAGCTACCTCTATGTCGGCACTCGGCAGTCCATCCATAATTGTATACCACCTACCCGTGGTTTTTTTTTTCTTTCTTCTTTGTACATACTACTAGTATAGTATAGTAGCTTACTGTAGCAGTCTGCGGTGCTGCTGAGCTGACAGTGTCCAGCAGGTCCGTCATCAGTCATCATTACCTAATAAATATATTATCTACCTGTCCGGCTGCAGTACTAGTGATATTATATATACATACATATATATATATTGATTTCATCTCATTATCAATCATCCAGTCTATATTAGCAGCAGACACAGTACGTTAGTCCACGGCTGTAGCTACCTCTGTGTCGGCACTCGGCAGTCCATCCATAATTGTATACCACCTACCCATGGGTTTTTTTTTCTTTCTTCTTTGTACATACTACTAGTATAGTATAGTAGCTTACTGTAGCAGTCTGCGGTGCTGCTGAGCTGACAGTGTCCAGCAGGTCCGTCATCAGTCATCATTACCTAATAAATATATTATCTACCTGTCCGGCTGCAGTACTAGTGATATTATATATACATACATATATATATATATTGATTTCATCTCATTATCAATCATCCAGTCTATATTAGCAGCAGACACAGTACGTTAGTCCACGGCTGTAGCTACCTCTGTGTCGGCACTCGGCAGTCCATCCATAATTGTATACCACCTACCCGTGGTTTTTTTTTTTCTTTCTTCTTTGTACATACTACTATAGTATAGTAGCTTACTGTAGCAGTCTGCGGTGCTGCTGAGCTGACAGTGTCCAGCAGGTCCGTCATCAGTCATCATTACCTAATAAATATATTATCTACCTGTCCGGCTGCAGTACTAGTGATATTATATATACATACATATATATATATTGATTTCATCTCATTATCATCCAGTCTATATTAGCAGCAGACACAGTACGGTAGTCCACGGCTGTAGCTACCTCTGTGTCGGCACTCGGCAGTCCATCCATAAGTATACCAGTATCCATCCATCTCCATTGTTTACCTGAGGTGCCTTTTAGTTGTGCCTATTAAAATATGGAGAACAAAAATGTTGAGGTTTCAAAATTAGGGAAAGATCAAGATCCACTTCCACCTCGTGCTGAAGCTGCTGCCACTAGTCATGGCCGAGACGATGAAATGCCAGCAACGTCGTCTGCCAAGGCCGATGCCCAATGTCATAGTACAGAGCATGTCAAATCCAAAGCACCAAATATCAGTAAAAAAAGGACTCCAAAACCTAAAATAAAATTGTCGGAGGAGAAGCGTAAACTTGCCAATATGCCATTTACCACACGGAGTGGCAAGGAACGGCTGAGGCCCTGGCCTATGTTCATGGCTAGTGGTTCAGCTTCACATGAGGATGGAAGCACTCAGCCTCTCGCTAGAAAACTGAAAAGACTCAAGCTGGCAAAAGCACCGCAAAGAACTGTGCGTTCTTCGAAATCCCAAATCCACAAGGAGAGTCCAATTGTGTCGGTTGCGATGCCTGACCTTCCCAACACTGGACGTGAAGAGCATGCGCCTTCCACCATTTGCATGCCCCCTGCAAGTGCTGGAAGGAGCACCCGCAGTCCAGTTCCTGATAGTCAGATTGAAGATGTCAGTGTTGAAGTACACCAGGATGAGGAGGATATGGGTGTTGCTGGCGCTGGGGAGGAAATTGACCAGGAGGATTCTGATGGTGAGGTGGTTTGTTTAAGTCAGGCACCCGGGGAGACACCTGTTGTCCGTGGGAGGAATATGGCCGTTGACATGCCTGGTGAAAATACCAAAAAAATCAGCTCTTCAGTGTGGAGGTATTTCAACAGAAAAGCAGACAACAGGTGTCAAGCCGTGTGTTGCCTTTTTCAAGCTGTAATAAGTAGGGGTAAGGACGTTAACCACCTCGGAACATCCTCCCTTATACGTCACCTGCAGCGCATTCATAATAAGTCAGTGACAAGTTCAAAAACTTTGGGCGACAGCGGAAGCAGTCCACTGACCAGTAAATCCCTTCCTCTTGTAACCAAGCTCACGCAAACCACCCCACCAACTCCCTCAGTGTCAATTTCCTCCTTCCCCAGGAATGCCAATAGTCCTGCAGGCCATGTCACTGGCAATTCTGACGAGTCCTCTCCTGCCTGGGATTCCTCCGATGCATCCTTGCGTGTAACGCCTACTGCTGCTGGCGCTGCTGTTGTTGCTGCTGGGAGTCGATGGTCATCCCAGAGGGGAAGTCGTAAGCCCACTTGTACTACTTCCAGTAAGCAATTGACTGTCCAACAGTCCTTTGCGAGGAAGATGAAATATCACAGCAGTCATCCTGCTGCAAAGCGGATAACTGAGGCCTTGACAACTATGTTGGTGTTAGACGTGCGTCCGGTATCCGCCGTTAGTTCACAGGGAACTAGACAATTTATTGAGGCAGTGTGCCCCCGTTACCAAATACCATCTAGGTTCCACTTCTCTAGGCAGGCGATACCGAGAATGTACACGGACGTCAGAAAAAGACTCACCAGTGTCCTAAAAAATGCAGTTGTACCCAATGTCCACTTAACCACGGACATGTGGACAAGTGGAGCAGGGCAGGGTCAGGACTATATGACTGTGACAGCCCACTGGGTAGATGTATGGACTCCCGCCGCAAGAACAGCAGCGGCGGCACCAGTAGCAGCATCTCGCAAACGCCAACTCTTTCCTAGGCAGGCTACGCTTTGTATCACCGCTTTCCAGAATACGCACACAGCTGAAAACCTCTTACGGCAACTGAGGAAGATCATCGCGGAATGGCTTACCCCAATTGGACTCTCCTGTGGATTTGTGGCATCGGACAACGCCAGCAATATTGTGTGTGCATTAAATATGGGCAAATTCCAGCACGTCCCATGTTTTGCACATACCTTGAATTTGGTGGTGCAGAATTTTTAAAAAAACGACAGGGGCGTGCAAGAGATGCTGTCGGTGGCCAGAAGAATTGCGGGACACTTTCGGCGTACAGGCACCACGTACAGAAGACTGGAGCACCACCAAAAACTACTGAACGTGCCCTGCCATCATCTGAAGCAAGAAGTGGTAACGAGGTGGAATTCAACCCTCTATATGCTTCAGAGGTTGGAGGAGCTGCAAAAGGCCATTCAAGCCTATACAATTGAGCACGATATAGGAGGTGGAATGAACCTGTCTCAAGCGCAGTGGAGAATGATTTCAACGTTGTGCAAGGTTCTGATGCCCTTTGAACTTGCCACACGTGAAGTCAGTTCAGACACTGCCAGCCTGAGTCAGGTCATTCCCCTCATCAGGCTTTTGCAGAAGAAGCTGGAGACATTGAAGGAGGAGCTAACACGGAGCGATTCCGCTAGGCATGTGGGACTTGTGGATGGAGCCCTTAATTCGCTTAACAAGGATTCACGGGTGGTCAATCTGTTGAAATCAGAGCACTACATTTTGGCCACCGTGCTCGATCCTAGATTTAAAGCCTACCTTGGATCTCTCTTTCCGGCAGACACAAGTCTGCTGGGGTTGAAAGACCTGCTGGTGACAAAATTGTCAAGTCAAGCGGAACGCGACCTGTCAACATCTCCTCCTTCACATTCTCCCGCAACTGGGGAAAAGGCTCAGAATTCCGAGCCCACCCGCTGGCGGTGATGCAGGGCAGTCTGGAGCGACTGCTGATGCTGACATCTGGTCCGGACTGAAGGACCTGACAACGATTACGGACATGTCGTCTACTGTCACTGCATATAATTCTCTCACCATTGAAAGAATGGTGGAGGATTATATGAGTGACCGCATCCAAGTAGGCACGTCACACAGTCCGTACTTATACTGGCAGGAAAAAGAGGCAATTTGGAGGCCCTTGCACAAACTGGCTTTATTCTACCTAAGTTGCCCTCCCACAAGTGTGTACTCCGAAAGAGTGTTTAGTGCCGCCGCTCACCTTGTCAGCAATCGGCGTACGAGGTTACATCCAGAAAATGTGGAGAAGATGATGTTCATTAAAATGAATTATAATCAATTCCTCCGTGGAGACATTGACCAGCAGCAATTGCCTCCACAAAGTACACAGGGAGCTGAGATGGTGGATTCCAGTGGGGACGAATTGATAATCTGTGAGGAGGGGGATGTACACGGTGATATATCGGAGGATGATGATGAGGTGGACATCTTGCCTCTGTAGAGCCAGTTTGTGCAAGGAGAGATTAATTGCTTCTTTTTTGGTGGGGGTCCAAACCAACCCGTCATTTCAGTCACAGTCGTGTGGCAGACCCTGTCACTGAAATGATGGGTTGGTTAAAGTGTGCATGTCCTGTTTATACAACATAAGGGTGGGTGGGAGGGCCCAAGGACAATTCCATCTTGCACCTCTTTTTTCTTTTCTTTTTCTTTGCGTCATGTGCTGTTTGTGGAATGTTTTTTGGAAGGGCCATCCTGCGTGACACTGCAGTGCCACTCCTAGATGGGCCCGGTGTTTGTGTCGGCCACTAGGGTCGCTTATCTTACTCACACAGCTACCTCATTGCGCCTCTTTTTTTCTTTGCGTCATGTGCTGTTTGGGGAGGGTTTTTTGGAAGGGCCATCCTGCGTGACACTGCAGTGCCACTCCTAGATGGGCACGGTGTTTGTGTCGGCCACTAGGGTCGCTTATCTTACTCACACAGCTACCTCATTGCGCCTCTTTTTTTCTTTGCGTCATGTGCTGTTTGGGGAGGGTTTTTTGGAAGGGCCATCCTGCGTGACACTGCAGTGCCACTCCTAGATGGGCACGGTGTTTGTGTCGGCCACTAGGGTCGCTTATCTTACTCACACAGCTACCTCATTGCGCCTCTTTTTTTTCTTTGCGTCATGTGCTGTTTGGGGAGGGTTTTTTGGAAGGGCTATCCTGCGTGACACTGCAGTGCCACTCCTAGATGGGCACGGTGTTTGTGTCGGCCACTAGGGTCGCTTATCTTACTCACACAGCTACCTCATTGCGCCTCTTTTTTTCTTTGCGTCATGTGCTGTTTGGGGAGGGTTTTTTGGAAGGGCCATCCTGCGTGACACTGCAGTGCCACTCCTAGATGGGCACGGTGTTTGTGTCGGCCACTAGGGTCGCTTATCTTACTCACACAGCTACCTCATTGCGCCTCTTTTTTTCTTTGCGTCATGTGCTGTTTGGGGAGGGTTTTTTGGAAGGGCCATCCTGCGTGACACTGCAGTGCCACTCCTAGATGGGCACGGTGTTTGTGTCGGCCACTAGGGTCGCTTATCTTACTCACACAGCTACCTCATTGCGCCTCTTTTTTTCTTTGCGTCATGTGCTGTTTGGGGAGTGTTTTTTGGAAGGGCCATCCTGCGTGACACTGCAGTGCCACTCCTAGATGGGCCCGGTGTTTGTGTCGGCCACTAGGGTCGCTTATCTTACTCACACAGCTACCTCATTGCGTCTCTTTTTTTCTTTGCGTCATGTGCTGTTTGGGGAGGGTTTTTTGGAAGGGCCATCCTGCGTGACACTGCAGTGCCACTCCTAGATGGGCACGGTGTTTGTGTCGGCCACTAGGGTCGCTTAACTTAGTCATCCAGCAACCTAGGTGCAAATTTTAGGACTAAAAATAATATTGTGAGGTGTGAGGTATTCAGAATAGACTGAAAATGAGTGGAAATTATGGTTTTTGAGGTTAATAATACTTTGGGATCAAAATGACCCCCACATTCTATGATTTAAGCTGTTTTTTAGTGTTTTTTAAAAAAAATCCAAAACACACCCGAATCCGACAAAAAAAATTCGGTGAGGTTTTGCCAAAACGCGGTCGAACCCAAAACACGGCCGCGGAACCGAACCCAAAACCAAAACACAAAACCCGAAAAATTTTAAGTGCACATCTCTAATATGTACTAAGCAGTGATAAAAATGGAGAAGTGAGCCAGTGGAGAAGTGGCCCATGGCAACCAATCAGCTGCTCTGTATGCTCTGTTATTATGCAAATTATAAATGTTACGTCAATGCTGATTTGTTGCCGTGGTCAACTTCTCCATTGGCTCGCTTCTCCACTTTTATCACTGCTTAGTACATCTCCCTCAACATTATGGAGAATCTGGCCACTCCCTATGACAATATGCAGAATTAGGGAGCTGTCTGGCCACTCCCTATGACAGCACAATATGACCAGAAAATCTTACCCTATATGAAAGATTTCATGCAAGAACAAAACAGTCTGTCTGCAGAAGGATAGTATACTCTGTACTTGCGTAAGCCTGTGTCATACTGTACTTTAAAAACCCTGAGGGCAAAGCATTTAATCAAATTACTTCTATGTAAATTTCATTACGCATAAACCTGGTGTCCTAGATTGTCATTACTAATTTCCAGAGAGACAACTTACTATTATATGTAAATGTAATGACTATGGATGATGTAGTGAACTTACTTGAATCCTAAGAATAAATAAGGATATATAGGATGTGTCTGCTGAACAACGTAGTCATGTGATGTGACACATAGTTCTAGGCCTAGAAGCTATAATCTTCTTTTAAGGTAATATATAAAATGCCTGCCTTCATGTTTTGATGATATAAGAATCTTGCTGGTAACTATGGAACACATCTCCCTTTCAAGGCTACATCTCCATAGAAATTATATTTCACCAAGGCTATTCAATGTTTTGATTGAGGAATGCACTCATACCTCAAGCCCATTAGGTTAGTAAAATGCTAATATGATTCACATCCTCTCATCCTATACAGTAGAAGCCTGCTGTAGCTCCGTCCTTTCCTGTCTAGGCTGCAGATTTCAAGCAAATCGGCTAATAAATGCACTATTCAGTTTCTTACAGGTTGCCGAGAAACCTACTTTATTAATTTATTAAAGTCGACTTTGTAGGTTAATTTGCTAAGGACAGAAACACCTATTATATTGTACACAGTTAGTTATATGAGACATGTGATCAACGAGTAGCAGAAGTTACACTGAGAAGTCACCTTTTATTAAATGATGTTTTTTAGTGATGACATGTCCACAGAAGAAGCCATCTGTTATGCTCGGGAATATGTGACGGATCTATACTAATAACACATAATAGCACTGTCTAGCAAATTGCTCGAGTTAGATACCAGCCTAACAGTCTGTCACTGTCAGTCTAAAAAAGTGAAATAAGAAATTAATTGTATACATTTATCATGTGTTCCTTAAGCATGTTAAATACACTCTGATACCCTTGATCACTTCTATTTCCATTGCTTGCTTCCCATCAACTTCAGCAGTGCCTGTAGCATTCCAAAGTGTAATCACTCTTCAAAAAATTCACTTTAGATCTATGGGAATCCTCAATGAATATATTATACACAGTCAATTTACATACCCCCCAACATTCATATTGAGGGATGTGGGACTTCTGCGCAGCGAAGCCGAGAGTGCCTGAAATGGAGTGTGACCTCAGTGAAAGGGAGTGTGGCTTCATAGGAATGCCGCTGTCATAAGCCACGCCTCTTGTTTTTGGCAATGTGGGGATATGCCAGCACTCTTTGAGCTGCTGGCATGCCCCCAGGTCCTCTGTATCCGGTGAATAAATGCTGTTCATAGGCAAATGCTGGGGGGGGGTTCCGGTTGCCTAGAAACACCCCCTTCTCATGGTAAATGGCTTAAATTATGAGAAAAATAGCATGACGTGGCGCTACCTGATTGGCTACAGGGACCTTCAGTGACAGAAGTCACGGGAGGTCCCGACATTCGGGAAAAGGGGTTCCATGTATAAACATGGAACCCCTTTAGCAGGGCCGGCTCCAGGCCTACTAGCACCCTGAGTGAGAAAATTTAAAAGTGCCCCCCCCCACCCATGCGCGCGCTCCTGAAAAAGTGGGTATGGCCTCCTGGAAAAGTGGGCGCCCCCCAGCAGTGCCAGCTACACATGACATGCCCTCCAGCAGTGCCAGCTACACATGACATGCCCTCCAGCAGTGCCAGCTACACGTGACATGACTCCCAGCAGTGCCAGCTACACATGATAGTGTTCACTTTTTAGGCAGGTTGCTGATCACAGGGAGGGCACATTTTTAAGTTAGGTGGGCAAAATGATGTACATATTGTAATGCTTGTTGTTCCCATTTCCACACGCTAAAGCATGGACAGTGCGCGCCAAAGGCGCGCAGCAAAAATTTAGGGGAGTTACTTCGTGGGGAAGGTGCGTAGCCACATTATAGTGGCAATTCACATTACACCACACAGTAGTGCAGCTAATACACATTGCACCAGGTAGAACCTCCTATAAGAGCACGTTAGACACATTGCGCCAGGTAGAGCACTGAGACACACTGCCCAGCCACAGACGCCTAGCGGGAACACTACATGATATGCCCCCTAGCAGTGCCAGCTACACATGACATGCCCCCCAGCAGTGCCAGCTACAGGTGACATGCCCCCTAGCAGTGCCAGCTACATAAATGGCCACACAGTTCCAGATGGATAAATGCCCCCACAGCGCAGATATGCCCCCACAGTGCCAGATACATTAATGCCCTCACAGTGCAAGATATGCCCCCACAGTGCAAGAAATGCCCCCACAGTGCCAGATACATAAATGCCCCCATGGTGCCAGATACATAAATGCCCCCACGGTGCCAGATACATAAATGCCCCCACGGTGCCTGATACATAAATGCCCCCACGGTGCCTGATACATAAATGCCCCCACGGTGCCTGATACATAAATGCCCCCACGGTGCCTGATACATAAATGCCCCCACGGTGCCTGATACATAAATGCCCCCACAGTGCCTGATACATAAATGCCCCCACAGTGCCAGATATGCCCCCACAGAGCCAGATAAATGCCCCCACAGTGCCAGATAAATGCCCCCACAGTGCCAGATAAATGCCCCCACAGAGCCAGATAAATGCCCCCACAGAGCCAGATAAATGCCCCCACAGAGCCAGATAAATGCCCCCACAGTGCAAGATAAATGCCCCCACAGTGCCAGATATGCCCCCACAGAGCCAGATAAATGCCCCCACAGAGCCAGATAAATGCCCCCACAGTGCCAGATATGCCCCCACAGTGCCAGATATGCCCCCCACAGAGCCAGATATGCCCCCACAGTGCCAGATATGCCCCCCACAGAGCCAGAAATGCCCCCACAGTGCCAGATAAATGCCCCCACAGTGCCAGAAATGCCCCCACAGTGCCAGATAAATGCCCCCAGTGCCAGAAATGCCCCCACAGTGCCAGATAAATGCCCCCACAGTGCCAGAAATGCCCCCACAGTGCCAGAAATGCCCCCCACAGAGCCAAAAATGCCCCCTGTGTGCCAGAAATGCCCCCACAGTGCGGATCTGGTGTCCGCCTGTCCGAGTGCGGGAGTGCTGGCGGGCGGCCGGGCGAGTGAGCCTGGGTCTGGGTCTGGGTCCGGGTCCGGGCGGGCGTGCGGGCGGCCACTTGCGTGCGCTATGCACGTTGCGCGGCACCGGCATCTGACGTTAGACACCGGCGCCGCGCAGCGCGCATAGCGCACACACGGCGGGACGGGCCAATGCTATGCTGCACACACAGGGCCGGCTCCAGCATCGAATATGGCGGCGCCAGCGCGGCGCCCATTAAGGGTTGCGCCCTGCGCGGCCGCTCTATTCGAACATGCCTAGAGCCGGCCCTGCCCTTTAGTCGCGTGGATCGGGTTTCCGTGTTTTTATTTTAATCAAGTTCGTGGATTACGTCGGAAAAGAAGAGGACCGATCTACACAGGATTGTTTGTGAGTATAATTTTTTTTTTCAGGTACCCCGTGGATTCTACTGGAGAAGAGGACCGAGGGGCATCGTGTCAACATAGGTAAGTATGTGTGTATTTTAGGTGTGCATGTATGTAATAAAGTTGTACTTTCACGGTGTGTGCGTAGTGTTTTTTTAGGGGGATTTTTTTTGTAGTAGAACTACAGGTACCAGCGGGCTAATTATTTCACCACATGCTGGTACTTGTGGTTCTCCAAGTACCAGCTTGCGGGGGAGGCTTGCTGAGACTTGTAGTTCTACCACAAAAAACAATATTCTATTTTTTACACAAAGGCTATAAGCCTCCCATCCACCGTCCACGGATGGGGGGGGGACAGCCTCGGGCTTCACCCCTGTCCCTTGGGTGCCTGGAGGGGGGGGGCCTTGATTGAAGGGGTTCCCACTCCTCCAGGGAACCCCGGCCAGGGGTGACTAGTTGGGGGGGGGGTAATGCCACGGCCGCAAGTACCTATATAAAATTGTCCTCCGGCTGTGGCATTATCTCTCTGGCTAGTGGAGCCCGGTGCTGGTTTTAAAAATACGGGGGACCCCTACATCTTTTGTCCCCCGTATTTTTGGAACCAGGACCAGGCAGAGAGTTTGGTGCTGGTTGTAAAAATATGGAGGAACCCCTGTGCTTTCCCCCCCCTGTATTTTTACAGCCAGGACCGGCTCAAAGAGCCCGAGGCTGGTTATACATAGGAGGGGGGACCCCACACCATTTTCTTTTTCTGTTTTTCTGTTTTTAAATGCTACTGTGTAAAAGGAAAACTGCAAACCAAATGTTATTGCACTGTTGTTCATATAGAAGTTCTAAGTGCGCAATACACCACTTTTGAATTCATTATTGACTTTAGTGCCTAACAATACGATTAATCATGATTAATCGCATAAAATCCTGCGATTAATCGTGATTAGAAATTTTAATCGTCGCCCAGCACTAATATATATATATATATATATATATATATATATATATATTATCCGAATGTGTGCGGCACTCAAGGCTCAATAAGGTTACTGGAGGCCACAGATAGCAATGAGCGTTTTATTTTACAAAGAAATTTTCGGCAGGATCCCAGCTCTACATATATATTAGAGATGAACGGGTTCGGTTTCTCGGAAACCGAACCCCCCCGAACTTCACCCTTTTTACACGGGTCCGAGGCAGGTTCGAACCTACCTGCCTTGCTCGGCTAACCCGAGCGCGCCCGAACGTCATCATCCCGCTGTCGGATTCTCGCGAGATTCGGATTCTATATAAGCAGCCGCGCGTCGCCGCCATTTTCACTCGTGCATTGGAGATGATAGGGAGAGGACGTGGCTGGCGTCCTCTCCGTTTATTGTTGAACTTGATTGCTTTATTGCTTAATTGTGGGGAGGACTGGGGAGCAGCTGTTAGGAGGAGTACAGTGCAGAGTTTTGCTGATAAGTGACCACCAGTTTTTATCCGTTCTCTGCCTGAAAAAAACGCTCCATACCATATCTGTGCTCAGTGTGCTGCATAATATATCTATGCTCACACTGCTTAATTGTGGGGACTGGGGAGCAGCTGTATTATATAGCAGGAGTACAGTGCAGAGTTTTGCTGACAGTGACCACCAGTATACGTTGTCTGCCTGAAAAACACTCCATATCTGTGCTCAGTGTGCTGCTTTATTGTGGGGACTGGGGACCACCAGTATAATTAATATTATATAGGAGGAGTACAGTGCAGAGTTTTGCTGACCAGTGACCACCAGTATACTATATATAGCAGTACGGTACGGAAGGCCATTGCTGTACCTACCTCTGTGTCGTCATTCATTAAGTATACTATCCATCTACATTCTATACCTGTGGTGCATTTTAGTTTTGCAGTTTGCTGACACAGTGACCACCAGTATACTATATATAGCAGTACGGAAGGCCACTGCTGTACCTACCTCTGTGTCGTCATTCATTAAGTATACTATCCATCTACATTCTATACCTGTGGTGCATTTTAGTTTTGCAGTTTGCTGACACAGTGACCACCAATATACTATATATAGCAGTACGGTAGGCCACTGCTGTACCTACCTCTGTGTCGTCATTCATTAAGTATACTATCCATCTACATTCTATACCTGTGGTGCATTTTAGTTTTGCAGTTTGCTGACACAGTGACCACCAGTATACTATATATAGCAGTACGGTAGGCCACTGCTGTACCTACCTCTGTGTCGTCATTCATCAAGTATACTATCCATCTACATTCTATACCTGTGGTGCATTTTAGTTTTGCAGTTTGCTGACACAGTGACCACCAGTATATTATATATAGCAGTATGGTAGGCCACTGCTGTACCTACCTCTGTGTCGTCATTCATTAAGTATACTATCCATCTACATTCTATACCTGTGGTGCATTTTAGTTTTGCAGTTTGCTGACACACTGACCACCAGTATACTATATATAGCAGTACGGTAGGCCACTGCTGTACCTACCTCTGTGTCGTCATTCATTAAGTATACTATCCATCTACATTCTATACCTGTGGTGCATTTTAGTTTTGCAGTTTGCTGACACAGTGACCACCAGTATACTATATATAGCAGTATGGTAGGCCACTGCTGTACCTACTTCTGTGTCGTCATTAAGTATACTATCCATCTACATTCTATACCTGTGGTGCGCCTCTTTTTTTCTTTGCATCATGTGCTGTTTGGGGACAATTTTTTTGAAGTGCCATCCTGTCTTGATTGACACTGCAGTGCCACTCCTAGATGGGCCAGGTGTTTGTGTCGGCCACTTGTGTCTCTTAGCTTAGTAACACAGCGACCTTGGTGCGCCTCTTTTTTTCTTTGCATCATGTGCTGTTTGGGGACAATTTTTTTGAAGTGCCATCCTGTCTGACACTGCAGTGCCACTCCTAGATGGGCCAGGTGTTTGTGTCGGCCACTTGTGTCGCTTAGCTTAGCCATCCAGCGACCTCGGTGCAAATTGTAGGACTAAAAATAATATTGTGAG
Source organism: Pseudophryne corroboree (assembly GCF_028390025.1). NCBI lineage: Eukaryota > Metazoa > Chordata > Amphibia > Anura > Myobatrachidae > Pseudophryne > Pseudophryne corroboree. Next base: position 613,517,801 of record NC_086446.1, read on the forward strand.
GTGTGAGGTGTTCAGAATAGACTGGAAATGAGTGGAAATTATGGTAATTGAGGTTAATAATACCATGGGATCCAAATGACCCCCAAATTCTATGATTTAAGCTGTTTTTTAGGGTTTTTTGAAAAAAACACCCGAATCCAAAACACACCCCAATCCGACAAAAAATTTTCGGTGAAGTTTTGCCAAAACGCGTCCGAATCCAAAACACGGCAGCGGGACCGAATCCAAAACCAAAACACAAAACCCAAAAAATGTCCGGTGCACATCACTAATATATATATATGTATATATATATATATATATATATATATATATATATATGTATATATTACTTTAGCAAGCACCTCAGCCTCTGCTCCTGCTTGGCTGACCGCATCCCCTCTCTGCTATCCCCCCTCCCCCAACACACACCTGTAGCTGCTCTGATCCCCCTCCCATTTGAGCTCCTTCCCAAACACTCCCCCTCCCCCCCTCCACACACACCGTTCGGTCCCACACATCCATTGCGGATCTTCCCTCCCACATCACGGTTCCATCTCAAACCCTTTACTCCCATACTAGCTGCTATCAATTAACCCTGTATCCATGTCTGCATGGTTATTTAACTAGTATAGATCAATGCTGCAAGCATCTTAGGCTGCAAGCATTTTAGTTGCTAAGTATGTTAGTGTAAAGTATGATATAATATTTGGAGATATACGGAGATAAACAGGAGAGAAACAAAGGGACAGCAGGCTATCTCCCCCATCTCCACAAAAGAATTGCAAACAACAGACTACAGTGAGTTACCCATACCACTACCAGTAATGCCTGCAGCCTGCACAGCCTGGATACTGAACAACCTGTCTGATTAAGTAGCAGCCCTACTGCTTTCACACATTGCTCACACTCTCATGTACACAATCTACAACCACTGTGTATCCATCTCAGCCTTTCCGTTCCTAACATTATTTCTTAAAATTCTGTTTGCACTGTCTTTTGCTTACATTACACCCCACATTCTACTTGTTCATTCTATATTACACCTACACCATTCTATTCCCCTGAACACTACTGTACCAAATTATGGCTCCTCGATCCTGTCACATACCAATCCTCACTGCCAGGTCTCACCACCAAAATTCAAAATCACCCACAAACACTCAGAACCCAGCCAACCTTATCCCTATCTCCCCTGTCCCCTCCCTTCCTTTCTCCTGTGCACTCTGGAATGCTAGATCAATCTGCAACAAGCTGCCAACTATCCACGACCTCTTCATCTCCCACTCTTTTCACCTTCTCGCCATCACTGAAACCTGGCTCTCCTCCTCTGACACCACCTCCCCTGCTGCCCTCTCCTACGGAGGTCTCTCCTTCACCCACACAGTCAGAACTGATGGTCGCCAGGGTGGAGGCGTGGGCGTCCTTCTCTCCCCTAACTGCACCTTTCGTGTCATCCCACCTGAGCCCTCTCTCACCTTCTCCACTTTCGAGGTCCACACTATCCGCCTCTTCTACCCCATTCACCTCCTTGTGGCAGTGATCTACCGCCCCCCTGGCCACTGTTCACCTTTCCTTGACAACTTTGCTGCCTGGCTTCCCCACTTTCTCTCCTCCGACCTCCCCTCTGTCATCCTCGGAGACTTTAACATCCCTATTGACATCACTAATGCCGCTTCCACTAATCTTCTCGCCCTTTCCACCTCCTTTGGACTTTCTCAATGGACCTCCACCCCTACTCACAATCTCGGCCCCTCCCTCGACCTTGTCTTCACCCACCGATGTGATCTCTCTGATTTCTCAAACTCTTCCTTCCCTCTCTCTGACCACCATCTGCTTTCTTTTACCCTCTCATCCTCCCTCCTCCTCTCCACGCCCAGACCCACCACCACCAGATGCAATCTCGGGTCTCTCAACCCCACTTTCATGTCCTGCCTCGAGACTTACCTCTCTCCTCTTTCCACTATGACTTGTCCCAACCAGGCAGCCACCCTCTATAACTCTTCCCTAACCGCTGCTCTCAACTCTGTGGCCCCCCTCTCCTCTGTCCCCCTCCGCCGCTCCAAACCCCAACCCTGGCACACCAAACTAACATGTTTCTTACAAAAATGCTCACGCTCCGCTGAACGCTCCTGGAGGAAATCTCACTCTCTGCCGGACTTCCTCCATTTCAAGTTTATTCTCTCCTCCTACAGCTCTGCTCTTTCCCACGCCAAGCAATCCTTTTTCCAAGCACTCATCTCTTCTCAGTCCTCCTGTCCACGCCGTCTCTTTGAAACTTTCAACACTCTCCTTCGCCCCCCTCCTCCTCCCCTCCCATCCTCCCTCACTGCCACTGACTTTGCCTCCTTCTTCATCTCCAAAATTGAGGATATCCGACACGACATCTCCCGCCGTCACCCCTCTGCTACCCCCCTGCCCCCTTTATCCCTCCCCTCCATCTATCCCACCCTGTCCTCCTTCCATCCCACTTCAGAAAAGGAAGTCCACTCCCTCATCTTATCCTCCCCCCCACCACCTGCCCCCTGGACCCCCTTCCCTCCTGTCTTCTCCGCTCCCTCTCCCCCACTGCCTGCTCCCACCTTGCTCACCTCTTTAACCTGTCCCTCTCCACCGGCATCTTCCCCTCACCGTTCAAACATGCTCTGGTCTCGCCTATTCTCAAAAAACCCAACCTTCCATCCTTCCTGTTGGTGTCCCTCAGGGTTCTGTCCTTGGACCCCTTCTGTTCTCCCTGTACACCTCTTCCCTGGGTGCGCTCATTAACTCCTTTGGCCTTCAATACCACCTCTATGCTGATGACACACAACTCTACCTCTCCTCTCCTGATCTGTCCCCCTCTGTCCTCTCCCAGGTTTCCAGCTGCCTCTCCGCAATCTCCTCCTGGATGTCTGAGCGCTCTCTGAAGCTCAACATGGACAAAACGGAACTCATCATCTTCCCCCCATCCAGAGCAACACCCCCGACCAATATCTCCATCATTGTTGACAGCACCACCATCTCCCTCGTTCCCCAACTCCGCTGCCTGGGCGTCACTTTTGACTCCTCCCTCTCCTTTGCACCCCACATCCAAGCTCTGGCACAATCCTGTCGTTTCCAGCTACGCAACATTGCTCGTATAAGGCCATATCTCTCCCAGAGTGCAACTAAACTCATCATCCACTCACTGGTCATCTCACGACTTGACTACTGTAATGTCCTCCTCACTGGCCTCGCTTGCTCCCATCTTGCTCCCCTCCAATCTGTCCTGAACTCCGCAGCTAGGCTTATCTTCCTCTCCCTCCGCACCACATCTGCCACTCCCCTTCAACAAAATCTACACTGGCTCCCATTCCCCTACAGAATCCTCTTCAAACTCCTCACCCTCACATACAAGGCCATCTCTAAATCCACTGCTCCCTACATCTCCAACCTCCTTTCCCTTCATACTCCCTCCCGCCCCCTACGGTCGACTAATGACCGTCGCCTCTCCACCGCCCTGGTCACTGCTTTCCATGCACAAGTTCAGGATTTTGCCCGTGCTGCACCCCTTCAGTGGAACGCACTCCCCCGCTCCATTAGACTCTCCCCAACCTTGCAAAGCTTCAAACGGGCACTAGAAACCCACCTATTCATCAAAGCATACCCTCCCGATGCATAACCCAGTGCTGAAGCCGCGCCTCCACCCCCCTGCCTCATGCCGTGAACATCTCAGCTTTGCTTGCATACTGCCATCAGGCTACCTCCCACTTGCCTGCACCTCTTGTCATCTGTCTGTCGCCCCTCCCCATTAGATTGTTAGCTCTTCAGAGCAGGGCCCTCTTTCCTCTTGTTATCTAAGTCCTCGTCTCAACACATTTCACTCACAGCTCTCCCCTACTCAACGACCATCTTTATCCTGCTAGTAAAGGCTCATCTCCATCTATGGCCACCAGCCTCTAGTAGTACGATGATCACTCCCTCGATATTTACATCTTAGCTGTATTATGTATGAGAATGTGTGGTGCTCTGTTACCTGTACTCTATTTCTGTTATTTATTTACTGTAATGCAATGTTTTGTCCCCTGTACTGTCCTTTGTACGGCGCTGCGAAACACATGTGGCGCCTTATAAATAAAATGTAATAATAATAATAATACTAAACCCGGCGGCTGGTCTTCCTTTCCTAAGGCTGTCCTGTATTTGGGGCTCGCACATTAGGGAGACGGGACAGTTTTATACTATATATATATATATATATATATATATATATATATTATATATATTGTGATTAAGCAGAGTGCGCCCTGTCCATTTTGTAAATGAAAACTGCACCCTGCTCTTTTTAGGGAGCATCACACTGATTGGATAATCAGCGCTGATGTGAACATTCGATGCTGAGCACGGCATCACCTGCCTCCATGTATTCCTGCACCCCAAAGCACTAAGAACACTACAGAAAACCACACTGCTGCAGCCACATAAAGACCTGCAGAGGGAGGGTGGGTGTAATCTCGCAGAGTACGCCCTGGTTGGATGGATCTTGTGCTGGGCAGAACCCGAAGATGGAGTTACTCTGGCAGCAGCGACGTTAGTGACAGGAGAAAAGGAGATGGGAATTAATAGAAGGACTCATGTGTGGCTGGCGGGAGGCAGTGGGAACTGAAGTGAGTGTGCCCAGTACATCTCTGACTGCAGCAGATACCCTGTGCCTCTGCATAAACCTGCTGATGCCATCGCTGCTTCCCTGTCTGACTGCAGCAGATACCCTGTGCCTCTGCATAAACCTGATGATGCCATCGCTGCTTCCCTGTCTGACTGCAGCAGAGACCCTGTGCCTCTGCATAAACCTGCTGATGCCATCGCTGCTTCCCTGTCGCGGCAGTCTGCATATCCCATCTCTGGTGGACAGTTGTTTTCTCCCTCTATGTTGAAACACTGCACAGAGGTCTGTCTACTTAAGTTGTGAGGCATTACAGGGCCATGAATTGTGGTCTGATGGTGTGCAGAGAAAGCTATACCCGCTGAAGGGGCATGTCTGATGGGCATTGAAGGGGCATGCAGCATGGTCTGATGGCACTTAGTGATGACTGAGAGCCATTGAAGGGATTTGGGGGGATGAATGGAAAAGATTTAAAATTTCTTTATAAATATGGGTTTGGTATGTTGACATTGATGATACATTGACATAATTACAATGTCAGCATAATAGTCTCAGGTATCCTTCAGATGTACTAAAGATGAAAGCAGGCTTTCCATCCACCGGCTCCTGCAGCAGCTGTCCCTATAGTGTGCTGCGTGGGATAACACCATATTATTGCACATGCACAGTAGACACAAGAGTGTAAATTTACTAAGGTGGGAGATTTTTAGAACTGGTGATGTTGCCCATGGCAACCAATCAGATTCTACGTACCATTTATCTAGCTGCTTCTAGCAGATAATAGATATAATCTGATTGGTTGCTATGGGCAACATCACCAGTTCTACAAATCTCCCACCTTAGTAAATTTACCCCATGGGGTTCTGTAGACAGAAGTAAATTGATCATGGATGCGATCACTATATTTCTTCCTTATTTCCGGGACAGGCTTATCTTGGAGCCCTTGTCCTGGCGATTAAAATCGATACATCCGAGCAGAAGAAGAATCCTTATTGTCTTGATATATGGCAATAAGGATTCTTAGTTTTTGGGAGCCAACTGCATATTTTAATTAGTGATGTGCACTGGACATTTTTCGGGTTTTGTGTTTTAGTTTTGGATTCGGTTCCGCGGCCGTGGAAATTTTTTGTCGGATTCGAGTGTGTTTTGGATTTAGGTGTTTTTTACAAAAACCCCTCAAAAACAGCTTAAATCATAGAATTTGGGGGTCATTTTGATCCCATAGTATTATTAACCTCAATAACCATAATTTCCACTCATTTTCAGTCTGTTCTGAACACCTCACACCTCACAATATTATTTTTAATCCTAAAATTTGCACCGAGGTCGCTGGATGACTAAGCTAAGCGACCCAAGTGGACGACACAAACACCTGGCCCATCTAGGAGTGGCACTGCAGTGTCAGGCAGGATGGCACTTCAAAAAAATAGTCCCCAAACAGCACATGATGCAAAGAAAAAAAGAGGTGCACCAAGGTCGCTGGATGGCTAAGCTAAGCGACACAAGTGGCCGACACAAACACCTGGCCCATCTAGGAGTGGCACTGCAGTGTCAGGCAGGATGGCACTTCAAAAAAATAGTCCCCAAACAGCACATGATGCAAAGAAAAAAAGAAAAAGGAGGTGCAAGATAGAATTGTCCTTGGGCCCTCCCACCCACCCTTATGTTGTATAAACAGGACATGCACACTTTAACAAACCCATCATTTCAGCGACAGGGTCTGCCACACAACTGTGACTGAAATGACTGGTTGGTTTGGGCCCCCACCAAAAAAGAAGCAATCAATCTCTCCTTGCACAAACTGGCTCTACAGAGGCAAGATGTCCACCTCCTCCTCATCGTCTGATTCCTCACCCCTTTCACTGTGTACATCCCCCTCCTCACAGATTATTAATTCGTCCCCACTGGAATCCACCATCTCAGGTCCCTATGTACTTTCTGGAGGCAATTGCTGGTGAATGTCTCCACGGAGGAATTGATTATAATTAATTTTGATGAACATCATCTTCTCCACATTTTCTGGAAGTAACCTCGTACGCCGATTGCTGACAAGGTGAGCGTCTGCACTAAACACTCTTTCGGAGTACACACTGGAGGGAGAGCAACTTAGGTAAAATAAAGCCAGTTTCTGCAAGGGCATCCAAATTGCCTCTTTTTCCTGCCAGTATATGTACTGGATGCGGTCACTCATATAATCCTCCACCATTCTTTCAATGGTGAGATTATCATATGCAGTGACAGTAGACGACATGTCAGTAATCGTTGGCAGGTCCTTTAGTCCGGACCAGATGTCAGCACTTGCTCCAGACGGCCCTGCATCACCGCCAGCGGGTGGGCTCGGAATTCTTTGCCTTTTCCTCGCACCCCCAGTAGCAGGAGAATGTGAAGGAGGAGCTGTTGACGGGTCACGTTCCGCTTGACTTGACAATTTTCTCACCAGCAGGTCTTTGAACCTCTGCAGACTTGTGTCTGCCGGAAAGAGAGATACAACGTAGGTTTTAAATCTAGGATCGAGCACGGTGGCCAAAATGTAGTGCTCTGATTTCAACAGATTGACCACCCGTGAATACTGGTTAAGTGAATTAAGGGCTCCATCCACAAGTCCCACATGCCTAGCGGAATCGCTCTGTTTGAGCTCCTCCTTCAATGTCTCCAGCTTCTTCTGCGAAAGCCTGATGAGGGGGATGACCTGACTCAGGCTGGCAGTGTCTGAACTGACTTCACGTGTGGCAAGTTCAAAGGGTTGCAGAACCTTGCACAACGTTGAAATCATTCTCCACTGCGCTTGAGTCAGGTGCATTCCCCCTCCTTTGCCTATATCGTGGGCAGATGTATAGGCTTGAATGGCCTTTTGCTGCTCCTCCATCCTCTGAAGCATATAGAGGGTTGAATTCCATCTCTTTACCACCTCTTGCTTCAGATGATGGCAGGGCAGGTTCAGGAGTGTTTCCTGGTGCTCCAGTCTTCGGTACGCGGTGGCTGAATGCCGAAAGTGGCCCGCAATTCTTCGGGCCACCGACAGCATCTCTTGCACGCCCCTGTCGTTTTTTAAATAATTCTGCACCACCAAATTCAATGTATGTGCAAAACATGGGACGTGCTGGAATTTGCCCAGATGTAATGCACACACAATATTGCTGGCGTTGTCCGATGTCACAAATCCCCAGGAGAGTCCATTTGGGGTAAGCCATTCTGCGATGATGTTCTTCAGTTTCCGTAAGAGGTTGTCAGCTGTGTGCCTCTTCTGGAAAGCGGTGATACAAAGTGTAGCCTGCCTAGGAACGAGTTGGCGTTTGCGAGATGCTGCTACTGGTGCCGCCGCTGCTGTTCTTGCTGCGGGAGGCTATACATCTACCCAGTGGGCTGTCACAGTCTTATAGTCCTGAGTCTGCCCTGCTCCACTTGTCCACATGTCTGTGGTTAAGTGGACATTGGGTACAACTGCATTTTTTAGGACACTGGTGACTCTATTTCTGAGGTCTGTGTACATTTTCGGTATCGCCTGCCTAGAGAAATGGAACCTAGATGGTATTTGGTACCGGGGACACAGTATCTCAATCAAGTCTCTAGTTGCCTGTGAATTAACGGTGGATACCGGATACACGTTTCTCACCGCCCAGGCTGCCAAGGCCTGAGTTATCCGCTTTGCAGCAGGATGACTGCTGTGATATTTCATCTTCCTCGCAAAGGACTGTTGGACAGTCAATTGCTTACTGGAAGTAGTACAAGTGGTCTTCCGACTTCCCCTCTGGGATGACGATCGACTCCCAGCAGCAACAACAGCAGCACCAGCAGCAGTAGGCGTTACACTCAAGGATGCATTGGAGGAATCCCAGGCAGGAGAGGACATGTCAGACTTGCCAGTGACATGGCCTGCAGGACTATTGGCATTCCTGTGTAAGGAGGAAATTGACACTGAGGGAGTTGGTGGTGTGGTTTGCAGGAGCTTGGTTACAAGAGGAAGGGATTTAGTGGTCAGTGGACTGCTTCCTCTGTCATCCAAAGTTTTTGAACTTGTCACTGACTTATGATGAATGCGCTGCAGGTGACGTATAAGGGAGGATGTTCCGAGGTGGTTAACGTCCTAACCCCTACTTATTACAGCTTGACAAAGGCAACACACGGCTTGACACCTGTTGTCCGCACTTGTGTTAAAATAATTCCACACCGAAGAGGTGATTTTTTGGTAATTTGACCAGGCATGTCAATGGCCATATTCGTCCCACGGACAACAGGTGTCTCCCCGGGTGCCTGACTTAAACAAACCACCTCACCATCAGAATCCTCCTTGTCAATTTCCTCCTTAGCGCCAGCAAAACCCATATCCTCATCCTGGTGTACTTCAACAGTGATATCTTCAATTTGACTATCAGGAACTGGACTGCGGGTGCTCCTTCCAGCACTTGCAGGGGGCGTACAAATGGTGGAAGGCGCCACCTCTTCCCGTCCAGTGTTGGGAAGGTCAGACATCGCAGCCGACACAATTGGACTCTCCTTGGGGATTTGTGATTTAGAAGAACGCACAGTTCTTTGCTGTGCTTTTGCCAGCTTAAGTCTTTTCATTTTTCTAGCGAGAGGATGAGTGCTTCAATGCTCATGTGAAGCTGAACCACTAGCCATGAACATAGGCCAGGGCCTCAGCCGTTCCTTGCCACTCCATGTCGTAAATGGCATATTGGCAAGTTTACGCTTCTCCTCAGACGCTTTTAATTTTGATTTTTGGGTCATTTTACTGAACTTTTGTGTTTTGGATTTTACATGCTCTCTACTATGACATTGGGCATCGGCCTTGGCAGACGACGTTGATGGCATTTCATCATCTCGGCCATGACTAGTGGCAGCAGCTTCAGCACGAGGTGGAAGTGGATCTTGATCTTTCCCTATTTTACCCTCCACATTTTTGTTCTCCATTTTTTAATGTGTGGAATTATATGCCAGTATCAATAGCAATGGCCTACTACTATATATACTGCGCACAACTGAAATGCACCACGGGTATGGATGGATATTATACTTGACGACACAGAGGTAGGTAGAGCAGTTGCCTACTGTACCGTACTGCTATATATTATATACTGGTGGTCAGCAAACTGTGCAAAACTGAAATGCACCACAGGTATGGATGGATAGTATACTTGACGACACAGAGGTAGGTAGAGCAGTGGCCTACTGTACCGTAATGCTATATATTATATACTGGTGGTCAGCAAAATTATGCACTGTACTCCTACTATATACTACAATGCAGCACAGATATGGAGCGTTTTTCAGGCAGAGAACGTATAATACTGGTGGTCACTGGTCAGCAAAACTCTGCACTGTACTCTTCCTACATAATACTGCTGGCCCCCAGTCCCCACAATAAAGCAGTGTGAGCACAGATATATGCAGCACACTGAGCACAGATATGGAGCGTTTTTCAGGCAGAGAACGTATAATACTGGTGGTCACTGGTCAGCAAAACTCTGCACTGTACTCGTCCTATATAATACTGCTGGTCCCCAGTCCCCACAATAAAGCAGTGTGAGCAGCACAGATATATGCAGCACACTGAGCACAGATATGGAGCGTTTTTCAGGCAGACAACATATACTGGTGGTCACTGGTCAGCAAAACTCTGCACTGTACTCCTCCTATATAATACTGCTGGTCCCCAGTCCCCACAATAAAGCAGTGTGAGCACAGATATATGCAGCACACTGAGCACAGATATGGAGCGTTTTTCAGGCAGACAACGTATACTGGTTATCACTGGTCAGCAAAACTCTGCACTGTACTCCTCCTATATAATACCGCTGGTCCCCAGTCCCCACAATAAAGCAGTGTGAGCACAGATATATGCAGCACACTGAGCACAGATATGGAGCGTTTTTCAGGCAGACAACGTATAATACTGGTGGTCACTGGTCAGCAAAACTCTGCACTGTACTCCTCCTATAATACTGCTGGTCCCCAGAATAAAGATATGCAGCCCCCTGAAACAGCCACGTCCTCTCACTATCATTTCCAATGCACGAGTGAAAAATGGCGGCGACGCGCGGCTCCTTATATAGAATCCGAATCTCGCGAGAATCCGACAGCGGGATGATGACGTTCGGGCGCACTCGGGTTAACCGAGCCATACGGGAGAATCCGAGTATGCTTCGGACCCGTGTAAAATGGGTGAAGTTCGGGGGGGTTCGGATTCCGAGGAACCGAACCCGCTCATCTCTAATTTTAATAAACATGCTCCTATAGCTATTTATAAGGTAAGATCTCTCTTTTATATAGAGAGACATTTCACTTTCATTACACCACTAAGTGACACATATGCTTTTTAGTAGAGGGGTTTCACATTTTACATTATCAATAATTGCTATTTTTCTTTCTTGTCACATTATGGTCACGTTAACAAGGAGTTTATTCATTTGTAGAGTGTCACATTACACTACTAATATAAGCGAAGGGGGGAGGGATTAAGGTTTTTGAAGGTACATTAGGTGCAAGTCACGCCCTACGGCACTTCCCACAACCCCTGTGCAGACCACACCTTCACAACACTGGTCACAACCCCCATATCACTTGCGACAGCACATAATAAATTTCAGCTCCAGGCCCATGTGGACCTTAATCTGTCACTGCCAGTTAGGAGGTATGAATTAATACCACACAACTACACCTATACATAATCCCATTAACACTATACTGGGGAACTGTCTTATACTGCAACCATGAAAATAAGTGAAAATAGAAATTGAATGATTGAAAAACTGCTGCAAAAACAGACAAAAATCCCCCCCCCCCCGTTTGCGACTACCGTTGCGAGCCACCCTGGATTTTATACTTACCAGTCCAGGAGCCGGTGTCCGTTGCTTCAGGAGGCTGCCGGGCACCGGGTTCTACTTCTGTGCTGTGACCCACGGTGGCGATGATTTTGTAACTGACGAGTAGCTTCCTGCCAGCGCCGCATCCAGGGTCACAGCGGCTGCATGTAACATTACGCAGCCGCCATGGCCAGCCCCCCCAATGGTCTGGTCATGCCTCTGTTGTCCAGACTGCGTCTTTCACGCACCCCAACCCCCCCTCCCCCCCTCCCACGACCATCTCTGCCTGTCAATCAGGCAGAGGCAATCGCAGCCAGTGAGATGCTTAAAGCATCTCACTGGACTCCTGGGGTGCGCATACGCAGGGCAGCCGCTGCGCACGCGCACTACACAAAGTATTTCAGACTGCGATCACTGTAGCTGCAGTGATGCAGTCTGAAATACCCCCATTCTTTATATTGACTCTCGAGTAATCCTTCAGTTCAGAAGAAGACTCAGTCCCATTCAAACACCAAGTTGTGAGGGTTAAGCATTGACTTTTGCAAACAGAATTATTTCATACTTGTCTTTATTATTTCAAGAGTAGGAAAATGAAAAACAGTGGCAATGCAATAACAAAACTAGAGATGAGCGAGTTCGGGTTTCAGAGAGCCGAACTGTACCGAACTTCACTCTCTGAACCCGGTTCCGAGCCCGGCTCAGGTTTTCCCGCCTGACTCGTTAACCCGAACGAGGCAAAACGTCATCATCCCGCTGTCGGATTCTCGTGGGATTTGGATTCCATATAAGGAGCGTGTAGTGAAATACTGGCGTATAATACCTATGATATTGCCGTATAATTCCTGTGATAGTGCCGTATAATTCTCGGAATACTGGCATATAATTCCTGTGACATTGCCATATAATTGCTGTGATATTGTCGTATAATTCTCGGAATACTGGTGTATAATTCCTGTGACATTGCTGTATAATTCTCGGAATACTGGCGTATAATTCCTGTGACATTGCCGTATAATTCTCGTAATACTGGTGTATAATTCCTGTGATACTGCCATATAATTACCGTGATAATGGCGTATAATTCCAGTTATCCTGCCGTATAATTCCAGTTATCCTGCCGTATAATTCCATATAATTCCATATAAATCCAGTCCAGTGGTGCTGCCATGTAAGTTCAGTGGTGCTGTCCTGTGCTGCATATTATTTACTCCAAATAAAGGGCTTATTAAGATTTAATCCAAATAATTTTTACAGGGTTTGCCCTGTGAGGTGTAGGAGTACGCTCTCTTGTGCCGCATTTTGTGTTATGTAACTCCAGAAAAATAATGGAGAACAAACATTTGGAGGAGTTAATAGGGAAAGATCAAGAACCACTTCCTCCTAGTGCTGAAGCTGCTGCCACTAGCCATGACATAGACGATGAAATGCCATCAACGTCGTCTGCCAAGGCCGATGCCCATTGTGATAGTAGAGGGCATGTAAAATCCAAATAGCTAAAGTTCAGTAAAAAGACCCAAAAAAAGATATTTAAATGTCTGAGGAGAAACGTAAACTTGCCAATATGCCATTTACGACACGGAGTGGCAAGGAACGGCTGAGGCTCTGGTCTATGTTCATGACTAGTGGTACAGCTTCACATGATGATGGAAGCCCTCATCTTCCCGCTAGAAAAATTAAAAGATCCGGACAACAGGTGTCAAGCCATCTATTGCCTCTGTCAATCTGTAATAAGTAAGGGTAAGGATGTTAACCACCTAGGAACATCCACCCTTATATGTCACCTGCTGCGCATTCATCAGAAGTCAGTGTCAAGTTGTGAAACTTTGGGTAAGAGCGTAAGCAGTCCACTGACACCTAAATCCCTTCTTCCTCTTGTACCCAAGCTCCTGCAAGCCACACCACTAACTCCCTCAACGTCAACTTCCTCCTCAGTCAGGAACGTCAGTAGTCCTGCAGGCCATGTCACTGTCAAGACTGAGGAGTCCTCTCCTAACCGGGATTCCTCCGGAGGATTCTTGAGTGGTACGCCTGCTGTTGCTGCCGCTGCTGTTGTTGCTGCTGGGAGTCGATCGTCATCCCAGAGGGGAAGTCGGAAGACCACTTGTACTACTTCCAGTAAGCAAATGACTGTCCAACAGTCCTTTGTTAGGAAGATTAAATATGACAGCAGTCATCCTTTTGCAAAGCGGATAACTGAGGCCTTGCCAGCTATGTTGGTGTTAGACGTGCGTCCGGTATCCGCCATTAGTTCAGTGGGACTTAGAGAATTGTTTGAGGTACTGTGTCCCCGGTATCAATCCCATCTAGGTTCCACTTTTCTAGGCAGGCGATACATTATAGAATGTACACAGACGCCAGAAAAATAGTCACCAGTGTCCTACAAAATGCGGATGTATCCAGTGTCCACTTAACCACGGACATGTGGACAAATGGAACAGGGCAGACTAAGGACTATATGACTGTAACAGCCCACTGGGTAGATGTATGGCCTCCCGCAGCAACAACAACGGCGGCAACAGTAGCAGCGTCTCGCAAACGCCAACTCGTTCCTAGGCAGGCTACGCTATGTATCAGCGCTTTCCGTAAGAGGGACACAGCTGATAACCTCTTATGGAAACTGAGGAACATCATTGCAGAATGGCTTACCCCAATTGAACTCTCCTGGGGATTTGTGATATCGGTCAACGCCACCAATATTGTGCGTAAAAACAACAACATTTCCTGGCGCTAACCAAATCCCTTACACAGTTGCCGCAGCTTTCAATTAGGGAATACTCAGCCCTTAAATAGAACAAGACAAAAAAGCAATAGAAAGCGCTGGCAAACCGTGTCTTAAAAAGCTTTTTTATTTAATATTTCTTTCTATAACATATAACTGAATCCATTTGATCTAAATTGATCTCTGGAGCTTGGAGGAATAAAATAAGAGTGCATGTTTTTTATAACTAGAGATGAGCGGGTTCGGTTTCTCTGAATCCGAACCAGCCCGAACTTCATGGTTTTTTTCACGGGTCCGAGCAGACTCGGATCCTCCCGCCTTGCTCGGTTAACCCGAGCGCGCCCGAACGTCATCATGACGCTGTCGGATTCTCGCGAGACTCGGATTCTATATAAGGAGCCGCGCGTCGCCGCCATTTTCACACGTGCATTGAGATTGATAGTGAGAGGACGTGGCTGGCGTCCTCTCCATTTAGATTATAAGAGAGAGAGATTTACTGGAGCTTAGGACTAGGAGGAGTACTGTAGAAGTGTAGAGAGTGCAGAGAGTTTACTAGTGAGTGACCACCAGACAGTGCAGTTTATTTAATATATCCGTTCTCTGCCTGAAAAAAGCGATACACACAGTGACTCAGTCACATACCATATCTGTGTGCACTGCTCAGGCTCAGCCCAGTGTGCTGCATCATCTATATATATTATATATCTGTCTGACTGCTCAGCTCACACAGCTTATAATTGTGGGGGAGACTGGGGAGCACTGCAGTGCCAGTTATAGGTTATAGCAGGAGCCAGGAGTACATAATATTATATAGTGAGTGACCACCAGACAGTGCAGTTTATTTAATATATCCGTTCTCTGCCTGAAAAAAGCGATACACACAGTGACTCAGTCACATACCATATCTGTGTGCACTGCTCAGGCTCAGCCCAGTGTGCTGCATCATCTATATATATTATATATCTGTCTGACTGCTCAGCTCACACAGCTTATAATTGTGGGGGAGACTGGGGAGCACTGCAGTGCCAGTTATAGGTTATAGCAGGAGCCAGGAGTACATAATATTATATTAAAATTAAACAGTGCACACTTTTGCTGCAGGAGTGCCACTGCCAGTGTGACTGACCAGTGACCTGACCACACTGACCACCAGTATAGTTAGTAGTATACTTATATTGTGATTGCCTGAAAAAGTTAAACACTCGTCGTGTGACTTCACTTGTGTGTTGTTGTTTTTTTATTCTATAAAAATAAAACTCATTCTGCTGACAGACAGTGTCCAGCAGGTCCGTCATTATATAATATATATACCTGTCCGGCTGCAGTAGTGATATATATATATTTTTTATATCATTTATCATCCAGTCGCAGCAGACACAGTACGGTAGTTCACGGCTGTGGCTACCTCTGTGTCTGCACTCGGCAGGCAGTCCGTCCATAATTGTATACCACCTAACCTTTTTCTTTGCATCATGTGCTGATTGGGGAGGGTTTTTTGGAAGGGACATCCTGCGTGACACTGCAGTGCCACTCCTAAATGGGCCCGGTCTTTGTGTCGGCCACTAGGGTCGCTAATCTTACTCACACAGTCAGCTACCTCATTGCGCCTCTTTTTTTCTTTGCGTCATGTGCTGTTTGGGGAGGGTTTTTTGGAAGGGACATCCTGCGTGACACTGCAGTGCCACTCCTAGATGGGCCCGGTGTTTGTGTCGGCCACTAGGGTCGCTAATCTTACTCACACAGCTACCTCATTGCGCCTCTTTTTTTCTTTGCGTCATGTGCTGTTTGGGGAGGGTTTTTTGGAAGGGACATCCTGCGTGACACTGCAGTGCCACTCCTAGATGGGCCCGGTGTTTGTGTCGGCCACTAGGGTCGCTAATCTTACTCACACAGCTACCTCATTGCGCCTCTTTTTTTCTTTGCGTCATGTGCTGTTTGGGGAGGGTTTTTTGGAAGGGCCATCCTGCGTGACACTGCAGTGCCACTCCTAGATGGGCCCGGTGTTTGTGTCGGCCACTAGGGTCGCTAATCTTACTCACACAGCTACCTCATTGCGCCTCTTTTTTTCTTTGCGTCATGTGCTGTTTGGGGAGGGTTTTTTGGAAGGGACATCCTGCGTGACACTGCAGTGCCACTCCTAGATGGGCCCGGTGTTTGTGTCGGCCACTACGGTCGCTTATCTTACTCACACAGCGACCTCGGTGCAAATTTTAGGACTAAAAATAATATTGTGAGGTGTGAGGTATTCAGAATAGACTGAAAATGAGTGTAAATTATGGTTTTTGAGGTTAATAATACTTTGGGATCAAAATGACCCCCAAATTCTATGATTTAAGCTGTTTTTTAGTGTTTTTTGAAAAAAACACCCGAATCCAAAACACACCCGAATCCGACAAAAAAAATTCGGTGAGGTTTTGCCAAAACGCGTTCGAACCCAAAACACGGCCGCGGAACCGAACCCAAAACCAAAACACAAAACCCGAAAAATTTCAGGCGCTCATCTCTATTTATAACAACTATTGTATATGATGTGCTAAAATTTTATTGGAGTTTATGTGTGAAATTATAGAAATCCTCTTTTTAGGATGTTATAGAAAGAAATATTAAATAAAAAAAGCTTTTTTAAAACACGGTTTGCCAGCGCTTTCTATTGCTTTTTTGTCTTGTCAATATTGTGCGTGTATTACATCTGGGCAAATTCCAGCACATCCCATGTTGTGCACATACAATTAATTTGGTGGTGCAGAATTTTTTGAGACATGACCTTGACGTGCAGGAGATGCTGCGGTGGCCAAAAAAATTGCGGGCCACCTTTGACATTCAGCCACTGCAGTGCCACTCCTATATGGGCCAGGTGTTTGTGCCGCACACTTGTGTCGCTTAGCTTAGTCATACAGCAACCTCGGTGCACCTCTTTTTTTCTTTGCATCATGTGCTGTTTAGGGACTAGTTTTTTTAAGTGCCATCCTGTCTGATACTGCAGTGCCACTCCTAGATGGGCCAGGTGTTTGTGCCGCACATGTGTCACTTAGCTTAGTCATCCAGCGACCTCGGTGCACCTCTTTTTCTTCTTTGCATCATGTGCTGCTTGAGGACTAGTTTTTTTAAATGCCATCCTGTCTGACACTGCAGTGCCACTCCTATATGCAGAATTTTTTGAAAAATGACAGGGGTGTGCAGGAGATGTTGTCGGTGTCCCGAAAAATTGCGGGCCACTTTTGGCATTCAGCCACCGCATGCCGAAGACTGGAGCGCCAGCAAACACGCCTGAACCTTCCCTGCCATCAACTGAAGCAAGAGGTGGTAACGAGATGGAATTCAACACTCTATATGCCTCAGAGGATGGAGGAGCAGAAAAAGGCCATTAAAGCCTATACATCCACCTACGATATAGGCAAAGGAGGGGGAATGCACCTGACTCAAGCGCAGTAGAGAATGATTTCTGTCTTGTGCAAGGTTCTCCAACCCTTCGAACTTGCCACACGTGAAGTCAGTTCAGACACTGCCAGCTTGAGTCAGGTCATTCCCCTCATCAGGATTTTGCAGAAGAAGGTGGATAAATTGAAGGAGGAGCTAAGACGGAGCGATTCCGCAAAGTATGTGGGACTTGTGGATGGAGCCCTTCATTCACTTTGCAAGGATTCAAGAGTGGTAAATCTGTTGAAATCAGAGCACTACATTTTGGCCACCATGCTCGATCCTAGGTTTAAAGCCTACATTGTATCTCTCTTTCCAGCAGACACAAGTGTGCAGAGGTGCCTGCTGGTGAGTAAATTGTCAACTCAAGCGGAACGTGACCCTTCAACAGCCCCTCCTTCAATTTCTCCAATCACTGGGACTGCAAGGAAAAGGATAAGATTTCCTAGCACACCCACTGGCGGTGATGCAGGGCAGTCAGGAGCAAAAGCTGACATCTGGCCTGGACTGAAGGACCTACCAACGATTACTGACATGTCTACTGTCACTGCATATGATTTTGTCACCATTGAAAGAATGGTGGAGGATTATATGAGTGACAGCATCCAAGTAGGAATGTCAGACAGTCTGTATGGATAGTGGCAGGAAAAAGAGGCAATTTGGATGCCCTTGCACAAACTGGCTTTATTTTACCTAAGTTGCCCCCCCTCCAGTGTGTACTCCAAAAGAGTGTTTAGTGCAGCTGGTAACCTTGTCAGCAATCGGTGTAGGAGGTTACTTTCACAGAATGTGGAGAAGATGATGTTCATCAAAATGAATTTATAATTCCTCTGGGAAGACCTTTACCAGCAATTGCCTCCAGAAAGTACACAGGGCCCTGTGATGGTGGATTCCAGTGGGGATAAATTAATTAATACTCTGTGAGGAGGAGGATGTACACAGTGAAAGGGGTGAGGAATCGGAGGATGAGGATGAGGTTGACATTTTGCCTCTGTAGAGCCAGTTTGTGCAAGGAGACATTGATTGCTTCTTTTTGGTGGGGGCCCAAACAAACCAGTCATTTCAGCCACACTCGTGTGGCATACTCTGTCGCTGAAATGATTGGTTTGTTAAAGTGTGCATGTCCTGTTTATACAACATAAGGGTGGGTGGGAGGCCCAAGGACAATTCCATCTTGCACCTCTTTTTCTTCTTTGCATCATGTGCTGTTTGGGGACTAGTTTTTATAAGTGCCATCCTGTCTGTAACTGCAGTGCCACTCCTAGATGGGCCAGGTGATTGTGCCGCACACTTGTGTTGCTTAGCTTAGTCATCCAGCTACCTCATTGCACCTCTTTTTCTTCTTTACATCATGTGCTGTTTGGGGCCTATTTTTTAAATCTGCCATCCTGTCTGCCACTGCAGTGCCACTCCTAGATGGGCCAAGTGTTTGTGCCGCACACTTGTGTCGCTTAGCTTAGTCATACAGCCACCTCGGTGCAACCTTTTGGCCTTAAAACAATATTGTGAGGTGTGAGGTGTTCAGAATAGACTGGAAATGAGTGGAAATTTATGTTATTGAGGTTATTAATACCGTAGGATCAAAATTACCCCCAAATTCTGTGATTTTAGCTGTTTTTATGTTATTTTCAAAAATCATCTAGATCCAAAACCAAAACACCAAAGGGCAAAACCAAGCCAACACCAAAACACGAAAGTGGAATTAGAACCAAAACCAAAACACAAAACACGAAATATGCCAGCCGCACATCTCTAAAACAGCAGTTGAGAAGATCAGGGTGAGCATTTGGCCTGACAAAGCAAAATATTGTTTAAAAAGCAGCTAGGCTTTAGATGGGCATAAGTCCACACAACGTGATAAAGATTTTAAACACTTCCCCTCAGTGGCAGCCCTTTACCATGTCCCAGTAGTCAAAACCTTCAATGTCCTTTAAGCTCTGGAACACTATAGTCGGGGGTGTCGTTTGGTATGCTGGCGGCTGGGCTCCCGGCGGCCAGCATACCGGCGCCGGGATCCCGACCGCCGGCATACCGACATCTGGGCGAGCAGAAATGAGCCTCATGCAGGCATGGTGGCGTGCTAAGCATGCCACACTATTTATTCTACCTCCAGGGGGGTCATGGACCCCCAAGAGGGAGAAAAGTTGTCGGTATGCTGGGTGTCGGGATTTCGGCGCCGGTATACTCTGCACCGGGATCCCAACAGCCGGCAAACTGAATACCACCCTAGTGAGGTACTGAATTCCCCACTCATTTTTGTTAGAGGTATTTCTAAGGGTGAGTACACGCTAGAACAATCTCAGACAATATGTAATTTCTGGCCAATTTCGGAACAACATAATCGGCCAGATCATTCAATCTGTACCCATGATTGAGCACTCCCAGGGGTGGCATGCCATATCTTCTGGTTGGCTGTGCTGCACAGCCAACTAGAAGATATTGTGTACAATGCAGTAGTCTACATTGCGCTGACATCCCTTACATCGTGCTAGTGTGTTGGCCAATTCAAGGTCCTGTTGCCCATCTAATCTGCCAGCTACACATCATTCTAGTGTGTAGCTGGCCTAAAGTTGGGCACACATCATACTTGCTTACTCTTCCGATTTTGAAGGTACCCCCCAAAGTGGACGGTCCGGGCAGTTGATGATGCCACACCCCCTGCAGTATAATGCTGGTAATCTTGCCATTACAGATGCAGGGAGCATGGCTACAATGATGCTATCGCAATCACCACACCACCCATTCTGCTTCCACCCTGCCCACTAAATGTGTCATACCTCCTGTCTGCCCCGTCACCCTGCTGAGCCAGATATCGGCAACTATGATACAGACCTAAATATGTACCTGTCCAATCTGTCTGGTGGAAACAAAAATCTGTTAATGTATGGGAGCAAATGACAACTGACCATTTGCTCCCAGACACTGTAAACACAAAAATGGTCAATCAGACAAATTGGTTAATTTAATTTGATTTAACCAATTTATCCGTACAACCATTTTTGTCCGTTTTAGCAACAGTTTTGGGAACAAATGGTTGATTGTCATTTGCACCCATACATTACCAGATTTTCACTCCAACCAGCCAGATTGGCCAGATAATCTTATAGTGTGTATTCCTCAGTCTACAATGAGATGACAAGATCCTCTTGAAGCTCTACACAGAGCTGGGGAAGAGAACTATGAAATATCACATCCAGACATCAGAAATAAAAAAATATATTTATGTGTGAACCTCCTAAAGGCCTGGAAGAAACAGGAAGCTTTGTGCACCCACTAAGGGGGATGGTGTGTGTGTGTGTGTGTGTGTGTGTGTGTGTGTGTGTGTGTGTGTGTGTGTGTGTGTGGGGGGGGGGGGTATTCAATTAGCGTGGAGTTTACCCTGCGTCTAATTGCTGGCTAAAATATCATTATATTTTTTCACTTAGTAATAATATTTGTTATTATGTGTCATTCAATATTCTTTATAGTTCCTTTAGTTATACTGTTATATTAATTCACTTATTATATTATATTACACATTTTCTCCTTTATTTCCTCCTATATTCACCTTATTTTAATACTTAGTTCTACTCCCTGTTGCTTTTTCTTTTACATATACATCCAACAAGTTATCTGGTGCATTGGCACACTCGGGTGGTATTCATGTGACCGGCGGTCGGGAGACCGACAGTCACATGACCTCCTCCAGCATCCCGACCCCTCACTATCCCGATGGTCGGCATGCCGACCAACAGGGGCTATTTCCACTCATGGGTGTCCACGACACCCATAGAGTGGGAATAGAACCCGTGGCGACCGCAGGTCGCCACCAAGCCTGCAGCGTGGTGAGTACAGCGAGCCCGCAAGGGGCTTGCTGCACTCGCCCCTCCCCGCCGGGATCCCGGCGTTGGTATGCTGCCGGGATCCTGGCGTCGGTATGCTGACCGGCGGTCTCCTGACCGCCGGTCAGCCATACTACACCCGGCACACTCACCTATCACTCATTGCTGTATTTTCTATATCCAAATACGTATCTCTTCCACACAAGCTCCTAAGAGATACAGTATTTATACTGTATCATTTTCTTCCATACAGCCTGTAATTGTATCTATGCATTACTCTCAATCTCATCTTATGACTTCACCTCTCACCTTATCCAAAAGTACCAGATACAGTACTCTGCCAATACTTTTTTCTCTCTAACTACAACCACTTCTCATCCATCCATGTACAAAATTTCTCTTACTTTTCATCCTACTTTAGCATTGCTAAAGCATTTGTTTTCATGTATATGTAGAACTGTCCCACTCACACTATATACCCACTCCTAGGATAGGACAATACCTGCCCAACACTGTATCACCATGAAATATTATTTTCTTTATCCATTTGTCCACGATGACCAGAACCTGGAGACCTACCCCCACTGCAGAGCATAGGACATACTACTAGATTTTAACTAGAGAACGTCAGCCACATTAAGGAGACATCAATTGAAAGGAAAACACCATGTGAATCCATACAACTTCCCGTCCCAACATTCCATAGCAGCTGTAAACCCACAGTCAGAGCCACAACCAATTAAAAGTTATCTTTCCCTTGACCAGAAGTCTATAGATGCATTGGGCCATGAGTTGTTACTGTATATCTCTGTTACTCCAAAAAGAATCAGCATGGTATGACATAATATCATTACACTACCAGGGTGTCATAATGCTAGTTACTGCCAGGAGAGAAAAACTTAACTAGACACAAAACACATACAGCCAAGCTGCTTAGTCCTAAGAAGATAGATTGTGAGGGACAAACATTAAGTTGATGGGTTGGGAGTGTAAAATCTTGACGTATGAGGTCAAATGAAATCGGTTACAGAAACTAAAATAGTGAAGGACAATGCTAAAGTTGGTGATCTGGTAAACAAAATAACACTCATTGAAACAGAGCCGTAACTAGACATTTTGGTGCCCTGCTCCCTCCACCATATTTTTAGGGACAGAGTACGCACATGCAAAAAAGGTGGAGTGACCTCGTGGGAAAGGGGTGTGGCCACACAGCAGTACCCCTAATTCTCATTACACCATACAGTAGTAGTAGTGCCCGTACACGTTACACTGCACAGTAGTAGTGACCTTTACACATTATGTAACACAGTAGTATAAGGTCCCCTTACATGTTACGCCACACAGTAGTAGCATTGCCTCTTACACGTTACACCACATAGTAGTAGTGTCCAATGCTATTTTTGAAGGAAAACAGGTTCAGAAACTGTGGGCGGGACAGAGGTGAGCGGTGATGTGGGTGGGGCTACAAAAGGGGTGGGGCATCAATTGGTACATAAACTTTTATTAAAACATAATGCCCTGAGTACTGCCATAAATACACATAATGCCCCCAGTAGTACCAGTTACACAATGCCCCCAGCAGTGCCAGTTACACAATGCCCTAGCAGTGCCAGATACACAATGTCCCTAGCAGTGCCAGATACGCAATGCCTCCAGCAGTACCAGTTACACAATGCCCCCAGTAGAGGCAGATACACAATGCTCCCAGCAGTGCCGGATGCACAATGCCCTCAGCAGTGCCAGTTACACCAGTACTATTAAAAAAAAAAAAAAAAATAGGTTCAGGAACTACGGGTCTCGGGTCTGAACTATTACAACAGTGATAGACAGACAGATGATATATAGTTTTTAGAAAAGAAGGCACTCAAAAAGGACTTTAAAATAAAACTTATCTTATGGAAAATACATTTTGACCCAGGACAGGTTCAGGAACCCAGTTCCTAAGGATGTCATATTTAATGAGAGGTTCAGGAACTCAGTTCCTGCTGAAAAATTGCACCGGTAGTGCCCCTTTCATGTTACACCACAAAGTATTAGTAGTGCCCCTTACACATTATGCCATAAAGTAGTAGTAGTAGTACCTCTCCCACTCTATATGCTGTACTAACCCTGTTAGTGTGTCTACAGACGGGAGCTGCGGGCTGCTGAGGCAGGACCTCACTATATTAGATGGATGAGGGGAAAGAGCAACATGGGGCAGGCAGCTGCAGCACTGCCAGCTGTAATGTAGATTAGTAGCAGTTCGCTAGGCAGAGAAGGAACCACACGCACTGTTACTTTTATACATTGCAGAGGCCAGTGGGCAGTAGACAGTCAGTGGCGGTGGCCACGCATATACAGATCATCAATTGCAGGTGGGGGCGGCTGGTTCTGCACCACAGGGCATGTGCACTCTGCTTATTGGGCACAAATATGCTGTTCTTACAACAGCAGGTGTTATACAGCTACAAATGTCCCAAAACTTCTGATTCGCTTACTGCTGTCAGCATGTTTCTGTCCCACGAGTGCCACTGTCTATTAGAGATGAGCGGCTGGCACTTTTCGTGTTTTGTGTTTTGGTTCTAATTCCACTTTCGTGTTTTGGTTTTGTCTTTGGATCTGGATGATTTTTGAAAAAAACATAAGAACAGCTAAAATCACAGAATTTGGGGGTAATTTTGATCCTACGGTATTATTAACCTCAATAACATTAATTTACACTCATTTCCAGTCTATTCTGAACAATATTGTTTTTAGGCCGAAAGGTTGCACCGAGGTGGCTTTATGGCTAAGCTAAACGACACAAGTGATCACAACAACAAATGTCTAGACACTCTGTGTTTTGCGCATATCCTCAAAAGGCTGCCCTATGAGTTCGTGACCAGAGGTGGTGTCTCTCCAAAACGCCACAAAATGATATCTAGTGCATGAAAGAATTATGGTCACGAGTTCCACTGGGCGCCAAAAATAAACAATGTATATAAACAAAATAGTGGTTTATAAACAAAGAATAATTGTGTATACAACCCTTTTCTCCTAGGGCATAGTGTCCAACCTCCAAAAGCTCACACCTCCTCCTTGCAGCGTGAATAGTTTACATGCAGCATATGAAAATAGAGGGGAAAGGAGAGCACATGTATAGTACAGTTTTTTAATTAAACATACATATACAATTTTCCAATAAAAAGGGGGAGGGGAACACAATACACATGAAGCAATATAAATGGGTTTGTGGAAATGATAACCCAGGTATGGAAGCCGCAGGGGGAGAAAAGCGGAAGAATTACCAGAGGGTTTGAGAACCCAAAAAAAGTTCTCAAACAGGTTCTTTAAAGTCCAAAGAGCCGTCCCGGGCCGCACGCTCAGACTGTCTCTGGTCGCTCCACAGCCGAATGTCCACCAGATGCTATCCACATGGGGTGCCGCCAACGCGTTTCAACTCCCGTTCCGGAGTCTTTTTCAAGGCCGTGTATCATTTCCAAGTGTAAGTCTCTCTATATTTAAGCATCCCGTCAGCCAATCACGCCCGACGTCTCCATGTAATTCTTTAGATTATTTGCACCGGTGTTCACGGGTTGCTATGGTAACCGGAAGTGTATCTACATCACTTCCGGCCACTCGTATATGCCGTCGTCGTCATGGGAACCCGGCGCGCTGGCTTGTGGAACTGACGTCTTTGTTGCTGTCTCCATAGTAACCAAACGCACGGGTGTTTTTTCGTCGGAAGTCCATCTCTAGCTGTCATTTTATCTTCATAGCACCCAGAGGTTTATAATCACAGCCAGCAAAGTGTTTGAGAGCATTGTATTTAAATGCATTCGGGATATATATTAACAAGTCCAATGTTCTTAATTAACTAAAATAATGTAAAAATCTAAAAGCAAAAGATAAAACATACCGTAAGTAAAATAAAATCACATGAACCACTTCAGTTCGAACTGAAGTGGTTCATGTGATTTTATTTTACTTACGGTATGTTTTATCTTTTGCTTTTAGATTTTTACATTATTTTAGTTAATTAAGAACATTGGACTTGTTAATATATATCCCGAATGCATTTAAATACAATGCTCTCAAACACTTTGCTGGCTGTGATTATAAACCTCTGGGTGCTATGAAGATAAAATGACAGCTAGAGATGGACTTCCGACGAAAAAACACCCGTGCGTTTGGTTACTATGGAGACAGCAACAAAGACGTCAGTTCCACAAGCCAGCGCGCCGGGTTCCCATGACGACGACGGCATATACGAGTGGCCGGAAGTGATGTAGATACACTTCCGGTTACCATAGCAACCCGTGAACACCGGTGCAAATAATCTAAAGAATTACATGGAGACGTCGGGCGTGATTGGCTGACGGGATGCTTAAATATAGAGAGACTTACACTTGGAAATGATACACGGCCTTGAAAAAGACTCCGGAACGGGAGTTGAAACGCGTTGGCGGCACCCCATGTGGATAGCATCTGGTGGACATTCGGCTGTGGAGCGACCAGAGACAGTCTGAGCGTGCGGCCCGGGACGGCTCTTTGGACTTTAAAGAACCTGTTTGAGAACTTTTTTTGGGTTCTCAAACCCTCTGGTAATTCTTCCGCTTTTCTCCCCCTGCGGCTTCCATACCTGGGTTATCATTTCCACAAACCCATTTATATTGCTTCATGTGTATTGTGTTCCCCTCCCCCTTTTTATTGGAAAATTGTATATGTATGTTTAATTAAAAAACTGTACTATACATGTGCTCTCCTTTCCCCTCTATTTTCATATGCTGCATGTAAACTATTCACGCTGCAAGGAGGAGGTGTGAGCTTTTGGAGGTTGGACACTATGCCCTAGGAGAAAAGGGTTGTATACACAATTATTCTTTGTTTATAAACCACTATTTTGTTTATATACATTGTTTATTTTTGGCGCCCAGTGGAACTCGTGACCATAATTCTTTCATGCACTAAACGACACAAGTGTGCGGCACAAACACCTTGCCCATCTAGGAGTGGCACTGCAGTGTCAGACAGGAGGGCAGATATATAAAAAAGGCCCCAAAGAGCACATGATGCAAAGAAGAAAAAGAGGTGCAGCGAGGCTGCTGTATGACTAAGCCAAGCGACACAAGTGTGCGGCACAAACACCTGGCCCATTTAGTAGTGTCAGACAGGATGGCACTTTTCAAAAACTAGGCCCCAAACAGCACCTTATGCAAAGATGTAGAAGAGGTGCAATGAGGTAGCTGTATGACTAAGCCAAGCAACACAAACAATTGGCCTATCTAGGAGTGGCACTGCAGTGTCAGACAGGATGGCACTTTTCAAAATCTTAGCCCCAAACAGCACCTCATGCAAAGATGTAGAAGAGGTGCAATGAGGTAGCTGTATGACTAAGGTAAGTGACACAAACAAATGGCCCATCTAGGAGTGGCACTGCAGTGGCAGACAGGAGGGCAGATATCCAAAAAAAAGGCCCTAAATAGTAGTGATGAGCGGATTCGGTTTTACTCGGTTTTACTCGGTTCTCAAAACCAAATCTTATTGGCTCACTGATGTCACGTGTTTTGGATAGCCAATAAGATTCGGTTTTGAGAACCGAGTAAAACCGAGTAAAACCGAATCCGCTCATCACTACTAAATAGCACATGATGCAAAGAAGAAAAAGAGGTGCACGAGGTTGCTCTATGACTAAGCTAAGCGACACAACCACCTGGCCCATCTAGTAGTGTCACGCAGTGGCTGAATGTCGAAAGTGGGCCACAATTGTTCAGTCCACTGACAGCATCTCCTGCACGCCCCTGTCATTTTTAAAAAAAATCTGCAATTGGTGGACTTATACGGCAGTATCCCAGGACTAATACAGCAGTAACCCTGGACTCATACAGCAGTGTCAGACATGATGGCACATTTCAAAAACTAGGCCCCAAACAGCACCTCTTGCAAAGATGTCGAAGAGGTGCAATAAGGTAGCTGTATGACTAAGCCAAGCGACACAAACAATTCCCACTAGAATTATACATCCAAATCACTGGAATTAAATGGCAAAATCACTGGAATTATACATCCAAATCACTGGAATTATACGTCCAAATCACTGGAATTAAATTGCAAAATCACTGCAATTATACGTCCAAATCACTGGAATTAAATGGTAAAATGGAGGTTGAGGGCTTCCATCGTCATGTTAAGCTGAACAACTAGTCATGAACATAGGCCAGTGCTTTAGCTGTTCCTTGCCACTTCGTGTCGTAAAATGGCATATTGGCAAGTTTACGTTTCTCCTCAGATCATTTAAATTTTTTTGGGGGGGTCTTTTTACTGAACTTTGTCTTTTTGGATTTTACATGCCCTCTACTATCACATTGGGCATCGCCTTGGCAGACGACGTTGATGGCATTTCATCGTCTATCTCATGACTAGTGGCAGCAGCTTCAGCACTAGGAGGAAGTGGTTCTTGGTCTTTCCCTATTTTATCCTCCAAATTTTTGTTCTCAATTATTTTTCTCGAGTTATATAACACAATATGCGGCACAAGAGAGCATACCCCTACACCTCACAGGGCCAACCCTGTAAAAATTATTTGGATTAAATATTAATAACCCCTTTATTTGGAGTAAGTAATATACAGCACAGGACAGCACCACTGAACTTATATGGCAGCACCACTGGACTGATGCAGGACAACACAGCACCACTGCAATGGACTGGATTTATACAGCAGCAGAGGACACCACCACTGTGAATGGTCAATGGACTGACTGATGCACAGGACACTACCACTGGTCTGATGCAAGACAACACAGCTAATTATACAGCAGCATTGGGCATATGGCAGCAGAGGACACCACCACTGTGATTGGTCACTGGACCGACTGATGCACAGGACACTGCCACTGGTCTGATGCAGGACAACACAGCAACACTGTAAGGGACTTGTTGTTATTAATAATACAGCAGCACTGGACATATGGCAGCAAACTACAGTATACCACTGTGACTGCCTGGTCACTGGAATGACTGATGGCTGATGCACAGGACACTACCACTGGTCTGATGCAGGACAACACAGCAACACTGTAAGGGACTTGTTATTAATTATATTATACAGCAGCACTGGACATATAGCAGCAGAGTATACCACTGTGACTGGTCACTGGAATGACTGATGGCTGATGCACAGGACACTACCACTGGACTGATGCAGCACAATACACCACCAGTGAACTGATGCAGCACAACACAGCACCACTGGACCAGACTTATACAGCTGCACTGGACATATGGCAGCAAGAGGACACAACCACTGTGACTGGACAATTACAGCACAAGACACGGACACTGAGAGAATGGAGACACGTCCTCTCTCTACACTCTCCAATGCCGGAGTGAAAATGGCGGTGGTGCGCGGCTCCTTATATGGAATCCAAACCCCGCGAGAATCTGACAGCGGGATGATGACGTTTTGCCTCGTTCTGGTTTCTGAGTCAGGCGGGAAAACCCAAGCCTGACTCGGATCAGGGCTGGAATGGTGAAGTCCGGAAGGGTTCGGTTCTCTGAGAACCGATCCCGCTCATCTCTACTGTCTATATTCCTCCTCTGCCTGGTTCATCTCTACTAATAAACATTTCAGCTGGCAGTGCTTTAGTTGCCTGCCCCATGTTGCTCTGCCCCTCCCCCATCTCTTGCAGTGAAGACCTGCCTCAGCAGCCCCCTCCTCGGGCTCCCATCTGTAGACACACTAAGCGGTTGAGTACTGCATATAGGGAGAGAGATAGGAAGGGAGAGGCATTACTACTAGGTAGCAGTAAGGGGCACCTCTACTACTACTGTGTTTGGTGTAACATGTAAGGGGCATTACTACTACTGTGTGGCATAAAGTGTATGGGGCAGTATTACTACTGTGCTATGTAACATGTAAGGGGCAGTATTACTACTGTGTGGCATAAAGTGTAAGGGGCAGTACTACTACTGTGTGATGTAACATGTAAGAAGCACTGCTACTACTGTGTGGCATTATGTGTAAGGGTCACTACCACTACTGTGTGACGTAATGTGTAAGAAGCACTACTACGTCTGTGTGGCATAATGTGTGAGGGCACTACTACTGTGTGGCATAATGTGTAAGGTGCACTACTACTACTACTACTGTGCGGTGTAACAAGAATTGAGGGAACTATTGTGTGGCCACACCCCTTCCCATAAGGTCATTCCCCCCCCCCCACCCCGGTTTTTTCACGTGCATGCACTGTCTCTATTTAAAATATTGGGAAGGGGGCACCAATGCTCTTTCTGACGCAGGGCTTTAAAATTTCTAGTTACGGCTTTGCCTTTATGTGCCACTGTCGTCTATGATTTGTTCTATATAAGAAACTGCACCATGGAGGCTACCAGGTAACATTATTCTTTTGACTCAGAGTGCACACAGTATCTATTCACCATGAGAGAGGGTCTGAGTGCATAGCCAGCAGCTCACAGAGCGCTGGTCATGCCCACATATCCGCTAAAACTGAGCTTGACCAGCAATTGCGGCACTTCCCACAAGACCACGCCTACTTACTTAAGACGTGGCCTCACGTCTACGGCACGCATCTGTGTCCCTCCTCCCAACTATAGAAATTTGGGAGGTATGGAATACCTCAGTAACTGAGACAGGCCTAGAGCTCCCCTCAGCGGCCTAGAGCTCCCCTCAGCATAACTGGTGAAAGATCTTAACACCATGCAAGTTAGGCATGAGTTCTTACCACAGTACGTAGATTGCATGGAGCTGGGATGTGTGCACTTGCCAGAAGTGCCAGATGGCCCTGATACTAAGAAGTATATTTACTAGAGTGTGGGTTTTGAAACGTGAAGATGTTGCCCATAGCAACCAATCAGATTCTAGCTATTATCTTCTAAGGTGCTAGATGAATGATAAGTAGAATCTGATTGGTTGCTATGGGCAACATTTCCACTTCTCAAACCCGCACTTTAGTAAATATACCTCTAAGAGTATTACTTACAGTATTCTTCCTTTATCATTGGCAGTACGGATGATGTAATGGTTAGCATTACTGCCTCACAGCACTGAGGTCATGAGTTCGATTCCCACCATGGCCCTAACTCTGCGGAGTTTGTATATTCTCCCCGTACTTGCGTGGGTTTCCTCCGGGTACTCCGGTTTTCTCCCACAATCCAAAAATGTACTATATCATTTTATATCCTCCCAATAAAATTAACCCTAGTGGGAATGTGTCTGTGTGTACATGTGGTAGGGAATATAGATTGTTAGCTCCACTGGGGACAGGTGTGAATGGGCAAATATTCTCTGTAAAGCGCTGTGGATTATGTGTGCGCTATATAAGTAACTGGTAATAATACATAATAATTATCTGAAATTGTTGAGGTGAAAGATCATTTTTATCATACAGTATTTTGATAGGAGAGGATGAAACAGGGGCTTTATGAGGGTCCCCTCCTTATGGCCCCATACTTCAGCCATCATCAAGTTGTTCTCCAACCAATGCCACAGAGGTCAGTTTGGGGGCAGTTCTGTGTAAATTCTTTCATCAGGAAATTAGGGACAAAATATATCAAACGACAGATTAGTCAAATTGCTAGTGTTCTGCACACCTACTGAAGTATGAAAGCGTGAACTAATACTAAACTGCTGAAAAATCTTTTTTCAAATGACAATATAATTAGAGATGTGCGGCGGGCACTTTTCGTGTTTTGGTTCCATGCTCGTGTTTTGGATCTGGATTGGTTTCGGCAAAACCACCCTTTCGTGTTTTGGTTTCGCTTTTAGATCTGGATGATTTTTTTTTTTTAAACCCACAAAAACAGCTAAAATCACAGAGTTTGGGGGTAATTTGGATCCTACGGTATTATTAACCTAAATAACATTCATTTCCACTCATTTCCAGTCTATTCTTGTCACGAACCGGTCTCTTACATTTGCGGGTTCTGGGGTTCATCCGTTGCCAGTGCGGTTGCTCGCGGTGCTGTGCGCCCGTGTGGGGACGCGGCATGATCGGTGGCACAGGTAATGCAGAATCTGGGAACTGTGAGTGCGGGGACCAAATGGCCTAAGGCACTGCGGTGTGTCTGCTGTATAGGAGGTGGCCATGTTGGAGACCAAATAGGTAATACAGAGCACTTGTGAAAACACCTGTGGGCAGGTGTAAGCCAATCCCGTGCTTGTGCTGCCTTTAAGTAGGCTGGGATTATGTTACTCTGGGCCAGTGCTTTGTTGTATCAACGCTGTGCTCTAGCTCTGAGCTCTCTCCGTGCATTCCTGTGTGATTCCCGTGGTCCAGATATCGCCTCCGTTCCCAGAGGTCCGTCTGCAGCCTTCACTGCTGAAAGATCCACCGGCTCTCCGCTGTGCTGTCAGTTAATTGCTCACCTACTGGAAACAGTTGAATTCCCAGAGTCTTGCATGAGGTTACCTTGTCGGCCTACCATTCAAAGTTTGGAGGATTCCATTTCCCTCAGCTGTTCGTTTGTTCAACTCTGCATTTAACCCATTCTTCACCTTGTCATCTACTACAGTTTCACAGTGATCTCCGGAACCCGCAAGTAACCCTATTCAGTACTTTATATTTGCTATGTTGTCATAACAAGGATAATTCTTCACAGTCTCTCAGTTAACTCTCAAAACTCCATTGCAAATCCTTACAGTTATTTCTTCATGTCTGCATTATCCAGTTAATCACATTCTGCAGTTCAGCATCAAAGCTTGTTTATATTTGGACAATTCAACATTTATTCATCAGCTTGTTTTATATACAGTACCATGAACATTTCTTTTATTTGTCTTTGAGATTTATCCTGCATATTATTTCTGCCATTCCTGCAATACTTCAGTATGATATGATGATTAACAACTTGTCATTTAACTCTTTACTGGAATTGTTAATTTCAATAAATATATGGAATGGAACTTTCTTCGTCCTCCCTGCTTTCTTCATACCCCAGCACCTACACCTGTGGTTGGTCCCGGGTTAACGGATTCACAAAAACACCCGGACCTGACAGTAAGCACTGGCCACATGGATCCGTCAAGTGACCAATTCGCAGGAGGCGGTGCTACGTCAGATATCCTTTCCCGTCTGGAAAACCAGGAGTCTATACAGACACAAATAGTGCAGTTTATGCAAACTATGGCAGACCGTTTAGAGACTCTTCATACGGCTATTAAAATGTCTCAAGTCCAGATTCCAACTCCGGTTGTCCCAGTTACCACTACAGTTTCTCCTGTGACGTTGCCTACGTCCCGCTTGCAGTTACCCTCTCCGAGTAAGTTTGACGGAACTCCAAAACTTTGCAGAGGATTCCTGAATCAATGCGAGATCCAGTTCGAACTGTTGTCCGCCAGTTTCCCATCAGCTCGTGCTAAGGTTGCATATATTATTGCCCTCCTCTCCGGTCAGGCTCTGGAGTGGGCATCACCATTATGGGAAAGAGGTGATCCTATTCTCTCTAATTACAAGGAGTTCGTATCATCCTTCCGGAGAATCTTTGACGAACCAGGCAGAACCACCTCAGCATCTTTGGAGATTCTCCGTCTACGTCAAGGTTTACGTCCTGTCAGTCAATATATTATTCAGTTTCGCACGTTGTCTTCAGAGTTAAATTGGAATGAGGAGGCCCTGATCGCCGCGTTTTGGAATGGACTTTCAGAGAAAATCAAGGATGATTTAACCATCCGGGATGTGCCTACTAAACTGGATGAATTGATTTCTCTCTGTAACAAACTTGATCTACGCTACAGAGAGCGATGTTTAGAGAAATCCAGGACAGAGCGATCCAGTCCACGTTATCATCCTAGGCCTCGACAAGATTCTTCATCACAGTCGCCGGTAACAACAGAAGAACCTATGCAGATTGGGCGCTCTCGCCCCACAGAGGAAGAACGACTTCGTCGTCGACAGGGTAACCTCTGCATGTACTGTGGGTCCTCCGAACATTTGGTTAAATCCTGCAAACTCCGGCCTGGAAAACTCTCGCTCCTAGCTTATTCAAGGGAGGTTAAGCTAGGAGTTACTTTAGAATCACGTTCTGGGAAAGAGCCGACCTTGTCTATTCAATTAGAAGTTCCAAGTTCTACAGTGAAAGTTTCAGCTCTCCTAGATTCCGGGGCAGCCGAGAACTTCATCTCCTCAGCCTTTGTCATACGGTCTAAAGTTCAAACCATGCCTCTGGAAGCAGCAGTTGCCGTTACAGCAGTGGATGGAAGTCGAATTCCAGATGGTATAATTACTCATCGAACCGTATGTCTCAAGATGAAAGTTGGTGTGCTCCATTCCGAATACCTCTCCTTCTACGTGATTCCCAAAGCCTCTCAAGATGTGATACTTGGTTTACCTTGGCTGCAGAAACATAATCCTCAACTTAATTGGCAAACCATGGAAGTCCTTTCATGGGGTAAATCTTGTACCAAGGACTGTTTAGCCTCAATTGTACCTCTCCGGTCAATTAGCCTTCCCGACCTACCTCCGGTTTATCAATCCTTTGCGGATGTTTTTAGTAAACAAGCAGCAGACTCTCTACCTCCTCATCGCGAATGGGACTGCCCAATTGTCCTGGTTCCGGGTAAAACACCTCCTAGGGGACGAATTTATCCGCTATCCATCCCAGAGACGCAAGCTATGTCTGATTATATACAGGAAAATCTAACCAAAGGATTTATCAGACCATCTTCTTCACCTGCAGGAGCCGGATTCTTTTTCGTTAAGAAGAAGGACGGTGGGTTACGACCATGCATAGATTACCGTGGACTCAATGAGATCACTGTGAAAAACAAGTATCCATTACCCTTAATTCCAGAATTATTTGACCGGGTAAAAGGAGCTACTGTGTTTACAAAACTGGATCTCCGAGGGGCCTACAATTTAATCCGCATCCGGGCAGGGGACGAGTGGAAGACTGCTTTTAATACCCAGGATGGGCATTACGAATACCTTGTAATGCCTTTTGGTCTTTGTAATGCACCTGCAGTTTTTCAAAGCTATGTGAATGAACTTTTTCGTGATCTTCTCTACAAGTGTCTAGTAGTGTACCTGGATGATATCCTAATATTCTCTAGGGATATAAAGTCTCACCGTCACCAAGTTAAAGAGGTACTGACACGTCTGAGGAAAAATCAACTTTATTGTAAGTTAGAGAAGTGCACTTTTGAAGTATCTTCCATACCGTTCCTTGGTTACATCATTTCTGGATCAGAGCTATGTATGGATCCCGGTAAGGTACAAGCTATCCGAGATTGGTCCACTCCTACAACTCTCAAGGGGATTCAGCGATTTCTCGGCTTTGCTAATTTCTATAGGAGATTCATTAAGAATTATTCTACGCTAGCTGCTCCCATCACAGCCCTAACTCGCAAGGGAGCAAATCCTACGAACTGGTCTTCAGAAGCAATCAAAGCCTTCTCTGATTTAAAGCAAGCCTTTGTGTCAGCCCCCATTCTTCGACAGCCTGATTTGAATCGTCCCTTTCTACTAGAGGTGGATGCATCTACAGAAGCAGTAGGAGCTGTGTTGTCACAAGTCTTTGAAGATAAAAAGGTCCATCCCTGCGGATATTTCTCCCGTAAGTTCCTCCCGGCAGAACGTAATTATGCAATCGGTGAGCAAGAATTACTTGCCATCAAGTTGGCATTTGAGGAGTGGAGATACCTTCTAGAAGGAGCACAACATCGCATTACAGTTTATACTGATCATAAGAATCTTCTGTATCTGCAGTCAGCTCAGTGTTTGAATCCACGACAAGCTCGATGGGCGCTTTTCTTCACACGATTTGATTTCTAGCTCACCTATCGTCCAGGGTCTCAGAACAAAAAGGCAGATGCCCTTTCCCGGTCCTTTGCTTCTTCTGAATTAAATGATGCTACCACGAATCAAGCCATTGTGAATCCTACGTCCTTTTTAATGACTCGAACCTCTCCAGTTCCTCCGCCTGGCAAGACCTTTGTCGCCACAAGTTTTCGAAAACGGCTGCTTACCTGGGCTCACTTCTCTGCCTTCATGGGTCATCCTGGGGTTCTAAAGACTCTCAAGTTTATTCAACAGTCTTATTGGTGGCCACGTCTCAAAGCCGATGTCCAAGAGTTTATAGCAGCATGTCCTAAATGTGCCCAACATAAGAGACCAAGAAGTTCTCCACCAGGTTTATTACATCCATTATCCATACCCAAACAACCATGGACTCATATCTCAATGGATTTTGTGACCGATCTACCTCCATCAAAAGGGCGAAATACCATTTGGGTGATAGTGGATCGATTTTCGAAAATGGCACATTTCATTCCATTAACTGGGTTACCATCAGCCCCTTTATTAGCCAGATTGTTCATCTCTGAAATCTTCAAGTTACATGGCCTTCCTCGAGAGATCATCTCTGATCGGGGAACACAGTTTGTGGCCATGTTTTGGAGGTCGCTTTGTTCATCTTTAAATGTCAAGTTGAACTTTTCTTCTGCATATCATCCTCAGACAGATGGACAAACTGAGAGAGTAAACCAAGACCTTGAAACATTTCTCCGGCTATATATATCGTCCTCACAGGATGACTGGGTTGACTACCTTCCATTGGCAGAATTTGCTCATAATAATCTCTTCCATTCGTCTTCAGAATCTACGCCCTTTTATATTAACTTCGGCTTTCATCCTCGTGTGCCAGAGTTCCATCCATTGCCAGCCCTAGAGGTTCCAGCAGCAGATCAAGAGCTTCAACGTCTATCCAGAATCTGGAGTTGTGTGCGTAAGTCGTTGGTCAAAACTTCCGCTCGTTATAAATCTTTTGCAGATAGAAAACGTAAAGCTGTACCGAATTACAAGGTGGGAGACCAAGTTTGGATTTCTACGCGCAATCTCAGGTTCAAAGTTCCTTCTAAGAAATTTGCTCCCAAGTTTATTGGTCCATTTCCCATTGTAAAAGTACTCAACCCTGTGTCATACAAAGTCAAGTTGCCACCGTCTTTGAGAATTCCTAACGCCTTTCATACATCTTTACTGAAGCCTTTGATTCTCAATAAGTTCCGTACTACCCAGTCCAAATCTCCTAAAGTTCACTCTTTGCAGAATGAGGAATTTGAAGTTAAAGAGATTGTGGACTCACGTTCCCGATATGGACGTTTACAGTTTCTGGTCGACTGGAAGGGTTACGGTCCGGAGGAGAGATCCTGGGTTTTCTCTGAAGATGTTCATGCTCCAAGACTGGTACAGAAATACTTCTCCAAAAATCCTGATAAGGTTCAAAGGTGTTCGGAGACCACCCGTAGAAGAGGGGGTACTGTCACGAACCGGTCTCTTACCTTTGCGGGTTCTGGGGTTCATCCGTTGCCAGTGCGGTTGCTCGCGGTGCTGTGCGCCCGTGTGGGGACGCGGCGTGATCGGTGGCACAGGTAATGCAGAATCTGGGAACTGTGAGTGCGGGGACCAAATGGCCTAAGGCACTGCGGTGTGTCTGCTGTATAGGAGGTGGCCATGTTGGAGACCAAATAGGTAATACAGAGCACTTGTGAAAACACCTGTGGGCAGGTGTAAGCCAATCCCGTGCTTGTGCTGCCTTTAAGTAGGCTGGGATTATGTTACTCTGGGCCAGTGCTTTGTTGTATCAACGCTGTGCTCTAGCTCTGAGCTCTCTCCGTGCATTCCTGTGTGATTCCCGTGGTCCAGATATCGCCTCCGTTCCCAGAGGTCCGTCTGCAGCCTTCACTGCTGAAAGATCCACCGGCTCTCCGCTGTGCTGTCAGTTAATTGCTCACCTACTGGAAACAGTTGAATTCCCAGAGTCTTGCATGAGGTTACCTTGTCGGCCTACCATTCAAAGTTTGGAGGATTCCATTTCCCTCAGCTGTTCGTTTGTTCAACTCTGCATTTAACCCATTCTTCACCTTGTCATCTACTACAGTTTCACAGTGATCTCCGGAACCCGCAAGTAACCCTATTCAGTACTTTATATTTGCTATGTTGTCATAACAAGGATAATTCTTCACAGTCTCTCAGTTAACTCTCAAAACTCCATTGCAAATCCTTAGTTATTTCTTCATGTCTGCATTATCCAGTTAATCACATTCTGCAGTTCAGCATCAAAGCTTGTTTATATTTGGACAATTCAACATTTATTCATCAGCTTGTTTTATATACAGTACCATGAACATTTCTTTTATTTGTCTTTGAGATTTATCCTGCATATTATTTCTGCCATTCCTGCAATACTTCAGTATGATATGATGATTAACAACTTGTCATTTAACTCTTTACTGGAATTGTTAATTTCAATAAATATATGGAATGGAACTTTCTTCGTCCTCCCTGCTTTCTTCATACCCCAGCACCTACACCTGTGGTTGGTCCCGGGTTAACGGATTCACAAAAACACCCGGACCTGACAATTCAGAACAGCTCACACCTCACAATATTGTTTTTAGGCCAAAAGGTTTCACCAAGGTGGCTGTATCACTAAGTGAGCGGCAAAAACACCTTGCCCATGTAGGAGTGGCACTGCAGTGTCAAGCAGGAGGGCAGATCAAAAAAATAGGCCCCAAACAGCACATGATGCAAAGCAGAAAAAGAGGTGCAATGAGGTAGCTGGATGGCTAAGC
The DNA here is from genome assembly GCF_028390025.1 of Pseudophryne corroboree. NCBI lineage: Eukaryota > Metazoa > Chordata > Amphibia > Anura > Myobatrachidae > Pseudophryne > Pseudophryne corroboree. The sequence goes on from NC_086446.1 coordinate 613,555,707, forward strand.
TAAGCGACACAGGTGTGCGGCACAAACACCTGGCCCATCTAGGAGTGGCACTGCAGCGGCAGACAAGATGGCACTTTAAAAAACTAGGCCCCAAACAGAACATCATGCAAAGAAGAAAAAGAGGTGCAATGAGGTAGCTGTATGACTAAGTTAAGCGACACAAGTGTGCGGCACAAACACCTGGCCCATCTAGGAGTGGCACTGCAATGGCAGACAGGATGGCACTTAAAAAAACTAGGCCCCAAACAGCACATCATGCAAAGAAGAAAAAGAGGTGCAATGAGGTAGCTGTATGACTAAGCTAAGCGACACAAGTGTGCGGCACAAACAACATGGGACATACTGGAATTTGCTCAGATGTAATACATGCACAATATTGGTGGCACAGGAGAGCATACCACTAAACCGCACACACCGGTAAAATTAATTTGGATAAGTAATGTATATAACCCTTTTATTTGGAATAAATAATATACAGCACAGGACACCACCACTGGACTTATGCAGCACAAGACCGCACCACTGGACTGGATTTATATGGCAGTATCATTGAACTTATACGCCAGTGCCACTGTAATTATACAGCAGTATCAGTGGAATTATACGGCAGTACCACTGGACTTATACGGCAGTACCAATGGACTGGATTTATATGGCAGAACCACTGGAATTATACGGCAGTATCACTGGAATTATACAGGTTTACCACTGGACTTATACGGCAGTACCATTGGACTTTTTTATATATTGCAGTATCACTGGAATTATACGGCAGTATCACTGGACTTATACGGCAGTATCACTGGAATTATATGGCAGTACCACTGGACTGGATTTTTATGGCAGTATCACTGGATTTATACAGCAGTACCACTGGACATATACGGCAGTATCAATGGAATTATATGGCTGTACCACTGGACATATACGGCAGTATCACTGGAATTATACGGCAGTACCACTGGACTTATACGGCAGTATCACTGAACTGGATTTATACGCCAGTACCACTGGACATGTACAGCAGTATCACTGGAATTATAAGGCAGTACCAATGGACATATATGGCAGTATCACTGGACTGGATTTATACTGCAGTATCACTGGACATATACGGCAGTATCACTGGACATATACGGCAGTACCACTGGATTTATACGGCAGTACCACTGGACTGGATTTATACCCCAGTACCACTGGATTTATACGGCAGTACCACTGGACATATACGGCAGTATCACTGGAATTATATGGCAGTACGGCTGGACATATACGGTAGTACCACTGGACTTATACGGCAGTACCACTGGACTTATACAGCAGCACAGGGACACCACCACTGGACTGATGCAGCACAACACAACACCACTGGACTGGACTTATACAGCAGCACTGGACATATATGGCAGCAGAGGACACCACCACTGTGACTGGACTGATGCAGCACAAGACACTACCACTGTACTGATGCAGGACAACAAAGCACCACTGCACTGGACTTATACACCTACACTGGACATATGGCAGCAGAGGACACCCCCACTGTGACTGGACTGATGCAGTGTAAGACACTACACTGGACTGAGCAGCACAAGACAGCACTGGATTAGCCATTCCAATTTCTCTCCCGCATAGACACTGAGGATGGAGACACGTCCTCTCGTTACACTCTATGGGACTGGAGTGAAAATGGCGGCGATGCGCAACTCCTTATATGGAATCCAAAGCCCGCAAAAATCCGACACCGGGATGATGACGTTTTGCCTCATTCTGGTTTCTGAGTCAGGCGGGAAAACCCGAGCCGGGCTCAGGTAGTGGCGTTCGAGACTGTTCGGTTCTCAGGGAACCGAACCCACTCATCTCTAAATATAATACATTGGGGTAGATGACTAGATGTACTATGCTGCACCAGGGGCTGGCAGGGCAGGGTACCATCTGCCCCCCGGGCCAGTGCAAGTTAGGTGTTCCAGGGCCACCTGACTGCAGATTCCCTTTGAAAAGCTGGGCTGTTTGCTTGAGTCTGCCCCCCAGGCTGAAAGTTGCCAGCCAGCCCCTGTGCTGCACTATGGGGTTTAGTGGTATCTGCGCTACGGATGAGCGGTTTCGGTTCCCTGAGAACCAAACCTTACCGAACACCACGTTCCGAGCCCGGATCCAAGCCTGGATCCAAGCCCGGCTCCGGACTTCCTGCCAGACTTGGAAACCAGAACGAGGTAAAACGTCATCATCCCGCTGTTGGATTCTCTCAAGTGTTGGATTCCATATAGGGAGCCGTGCGTCGCTGACATTTTCACTCCAGTCCCGGAGAGTGTAGCGAGAGGACGTGTCTCCTCAGTGTCTGTGCGGGAAAGTGGTGTGGTGCGTGAGGTTGCAACCTGTTGTTATGTGTCATTCCACTGTTGTCTTGTGCTACATCAGTCCAGTGGTGGAATCTAGTGCTGCATCAGTCCAGTCACAGTGGTGGTGTCCTGTGCTGCCATAAGTCAGTGCTGCTGTATAAGTCCAGTCCAGTGGTGCTGTCTTGCACTGCATCAGTGCAGTGGTGATGTTCTGTGCTGCCATAAGTACAGTGGTGGTGTCCTGTGCTGCCATAATTCCAGTGCTGCTGCTGTATAAGTCCACTCCAGTGGTGCTGTCTTGTGCTGCATCAGTCCAGTGGTGGTGTCTTGTGCTGCATCAGTCCAGTCACAGTGGTGGTGTCCTGTGCTGCCATAAGTCCAGGGGTACTGCCATATAAGTTCAGGGGTACTGCCATATAAGTCCAGTGGTACTTCCATACAAGTCCAGTCCAGTGGTACTGCCGTATAAGTCCTGTCCAGTGGTGCAGCCATATAAGTACAGGGGTACTGCCGTATAAGTCCAGTGGTACTGCAGTATAAATTCAGGGATACTGCCGTATAAGTCCAGTCCAGCGGTGCAGCTGTATAAGTTCAGGGGTACTGCCGTATAAGTCCAGTCCAGTGGTGCAGCCATATAAGTCCAGTGGTACTGCCGTATAAGTCCAGGGGTACTGCCGTATAAGTCCAGTGATACTGCCGTATAAGTTCAGGGGTACTGATATTAGTCCAGTCCTGTGGTGCAGCCATATAAGTTCAGGTGTACTGCCGTATAAGTCCAGTGGTACTGCCGTATAAATTCAGGGATACTGTTGTATAAATCCAGTGGTACTGTCGTAATAGTTCAGGGGTACTGCCGTATAAGTCCAGTCCAGTGGTGCAGCCGTATAAGTCCAGGGGTACTGCCGTATAAGTCCAGTGGTACTTCCGTATAAGTCCAGTCCAGTGGTACTGCCGTATAAGTCCAGTCCAGTGGTGCAGCCGTATAAGTACAGGGGTACTGCCGTATAAGTCCACTGGTACTGCTGTATAAGTTCAGGGATACTGCCGTATAAGTCCAGTCCAGTGGTGCAGCCGTATAAGTTCAGGGGTACTGCCGTATAAGTCTAGTCAAGTGGAGCAGCCATATAAGTCCATTGGTACTGCCGTATAAGTCCAGTGGTACGCCGTATAAGTTCAGGGGTACTGCCGTATAAGTTCAGGGGTACTGCCGTATAAGTCTAGTGGTACTGCCGTATATGTCCGGTGAAACTGCCATATCAGTTATGGGGTACTTCCGTATAAGTCCAGTGGTACTGCCGTATAAGTTCAGGGGTACTGGTGTATAAGTCCAGTCCAGTGGTGCAGACATATAAATTCAGGGGTACTGCCGAATAAGTCCAGTGGTACTGCCGTATAATTCCATTGGTACTGCCGTCTAAGTCCAGTCCAGTGGTGCAGCCGTATAAGTTCAGGGGTACTTCCGTATAAGTCCATTGGTACTTCTGTATAAGTCCAGTGGTGCTGCCATATAAGTTCAGGGGTACTGCCGTATAAGTTCAGTGGCACTTCTGTTTAAGTTCAGTGGTGCTGCCATATAAGTTCAGGGGTACTGCCGTATGAGTCCAGTCCAGTGGTGCTGCCATGTAAGTTCAGGGCTACTGCCGTATAGTTCAGTGGTACTGCTGTATAAGTCTAGTACAGTGGTGCAGCCGTATAAGTCCTGTGGTACTGCCATATAAGTCCAGTGGTACTGCCATATAAGTTTAGGGGCTACTGCCATATAGTTCAGTGGTACTGCCGTATAAGTCTAGTACAGTGGTGCAGCCGTATAAGTCCAGTGGTACTGCCATATAAGTCCAGTGGTACTGCCGTATAAGTCCAGTGGTAATGCTGTATAAGTCCAGTGGTACTGCCGTATAAGTCCAGTCCAGTGGTGCAGCTGTAAAGGTTCAGGGGTACTGCCGTATAAGTCCAGTGGTGCTGTTCTGTGCTGTATATTATTTACTCCAAATGAAGAGGTTATTAATATTTAATCCAAATCATTTTTACAGGGTTTGCCCTGTGTTGTTTAGGGGTACGCCCTTCTGTGCCGCATATTGGCCCTCATTCCGAGTTGTTCGCTCGCAAGCTGCTTTTAGCAGCATTGCACACGCTAGGCCGCCGCCCTCTGGGAGTGTATCTTAGCTTAGCAGAATAGCGAACGAAAGATTAGCAGAATTGCTACTAAATAATTCTTTGCAGTTTCTGAGTAGCTCCAGACCTACTCCTAGATTCCGATCACCTCAGTCCGTTTAGGTCCTGGTTTGATGTCACAAACACGCCCTGCGTTCGGCCAGCCACTCCCCCGTTTCTCCAGACACTCCCACGTTTTTCCCTGACATGCCTGCGTTTTTTAGCACACTCCCGGAAAACGCTCAGTTACCACCCAGAAACGCCCCTTTCCTGTCAATCACTCACCGATCAGCAGAGCGACTGAAAAGTGCCGCAGAATTCACAGCGAATCTACTAAGTTTTTAGTTAAATAACTAAGCGCATGCGCCCTGCGTGTCTTGCACATGCGCATTTAGCAACAAATCGCAGCATAGCGAAAATCAGCAACGAGCGAACAACTCGGAATGAGGGCCATTGTTATATAACTCCGTCCAAATAAACGGGTTATTATTATCCAAATTATTTTTTCAGGCTTTGCTGTGTGTTTGTGGTTTAGGGGTACACTCTCCTATGCCACCAATATTGTGCGTGTATTACATCTGGGCAAATTACAGCACGTCCCATGTTTTGCACATACTATTAATTTGGTGTGCAGAATTTTTTGAGACATGACCTTGACGTGCAGGAAATGCTGTCGGTGGCCAAAAAAATTGTGGGCCACCTTTGACATTCAGCCACTGCAGTGCCACTCCTATATGGGCCAGGTGTTTGTGCCGCACACTTGTGTCGCTGAGCTTAGTCATACAGCAACCTCGGTGCACCTCTTTTTCTTCTTTGCATCATGTGCTGTTTAGGGACTAGTTTTTTTAAGTGCCATCCTGTCTGACACTACAGTGCCACTCCTACATGGGCCAGGTGTTTGTGCCGCACATGTGTCGCTTAGCTTAGTCATACAGCAACCTCGGTGCACCTCTTTTTCTTCTATGCATCATGTGCTGCTTGAGGACTAGTTTTTTTAAATGCCATCCTGTCTGACACTGCAGTGCCACTCCTATATGGGCAGGTGTTTGTGCCTCACACTTGTGTCGCTTAGCTTAGTCATAGAGCAACCTCGGTGCACCTCTTTTTCTTCTTTGCATCATGTGCTGTTTGGAGACTAGTTTTTCAAATGCCATCCTGTCTGACAATGCAGTGCCACTCCTAGATGGGCCAGGTTTTTGTGCCTCACATTTGTGTCACTTAGCTTAGTCATACAGCAACCTCGGTGCACCTCTTTTTCTTCTATGCATCATGTGCTGCTTGAGGACTAGTTTTTTTAAATGCCATCCTGTCTGACACTGCAGTGCCACTCCTATATGGGCAGGTGTTTGTGCCTCACACTTGTGTCGCTTAGCTTAGTCATAGAGCAACCTCGGTGCACCTCTTTTTCTTCTTTGCATCATGTGCTGTTTGGAGACTAGTTTTTCAAATGCCATCCTGTCTGACAATGCAGTGCCACTCCTAGATGGGCCAGGTTTTTGTGCCTCACATTTGTGTCACTTAGCTTAGTCATACAGCAACCTCGGTGCACCTCTTTTCTTCTTTGCATCATGTGCTGTTTGGAGACTAGTTTTTTTAAGTGCCATCCTGTCTGACACTGCAGTGCAACTCCTAGATGATGGGCTAGGTGTTTGTGCCTCACCAGGGCCGTCTTTTCGTATGGGCTCAATGGGCTCTTGCCCAAGGGCCCCAGGAGTATAAGGGCCCTAGGCTGATAGCTGAGGGTCCCCTCTTTCCAGGGGTACCAGATTTTTGAAAATCGGCCCTGGGGAACCAGAGATATCCGACTTGAAAGCAATGGTCCACATTTGAGCCTGTTAATTGCTCTTCCCAGCCAGATATCTCCAGTTCTGTCTGATGTAGAGTTTTACTGAGGGTATCCTCCAAAAGCTGTGACTCTCCCCTCTCACTGGACACTGGCAGCTTCTCTCTACTGTGCACAGAACCAAAGATATCAGCCTTCAAGCAGCTGGTCCCTGCTCCAGCTCCACACGCCTGGTATGCAGTTTTAGATTTTCGTTGGTGAATTGCTCTGGCTCCTGAACTCTGATCCCCAAGTCCTCAGTACCTTATGAAAGGTGGGACACTCTAGTTTATTATTCCATTCAAAGCTAAGAAATATATTTTCAGGAACTGGAGATATGTGCAGTTAGAGAAGCTGCCCTCCCACTGGAAAATGATTAATATTAAGCCCACTCCACTATCCACCCCTCCCCTGCGTATTAAACACCCCCTACCACCTTGGAAGTCATGTACTGGGGCCCCTTCATTCAGCCCAATGCCCCCTTCTATAGTTTTCCCCATCTGTGCAGTAAAGGAGTAATAATTAGCAGAAATTACTGCTCCAGGTCCTACATGCTGAACAGAAGATAGAACACCCCCTACTGCCCACAGAACATCAGAGCTGCCGCTGATAGCACCCCCCAACCCTCTCACTGGAGGATGGGTAGGGGGCCCAGTGCATTGCTGTGCCCAGGGGCCCACACTGCTGTTAAGAGGGCCCTGTGCCTCACACTTGTGTTGCTTAGCTTAGCCATCCAGCTACCTCATTGCACCTCTTTTTCTTCTTTGCATCATGTGCTGTTTGGGGACTAGTTTTTTTAAATCTGTTATCCTGTCTGCCAATGCAGTGCCACCCCTAGATGGGCCAGGTGTTTGTGCCACACACTTGTGTCGCTTAGCTTAGCCATCCAGCTACCTCATTGCACCTCTTTTTCTTCTTTGCATCATGTGCTGTTTGTCATCCAGCGACCTCAGTGCAAGCTTTTGGCTTAAAAACAATATTGTGAGGTGTTCAGAATAGACTGGAAATTAGTGGAAATTAATGTTATTGAGGTTAATAATACCGTAGGATCAAAATTACCCCCAAATTCTGTGATTTTAGCAGTTTTTGTGTTTTTTTCAAAAATCATCCAGATCCAAAACCAAAACCCGAAAAGTGCCCGCCACACATCTCTAATCTGCGCATTTTATGTGTTGCAGATACCGCTCCTCCCCATTGTATTATTGTGAAGTGTGCACGACGATGGCACCTTTCATTATCGGTGCTCCATTGTGCGGTGATGTGCAACTAGATATATATGTTGATTTTGACATCTCCAGCTGTCGTTGCCCCACTCCAGCACTGTCCTTGGCCGGAATATGCAGCCAGGGAATCTGCATATCCAAAAAAGAATAAACTTTTTTTCAATTAGTCGTGGGTGCCACTGGGGGATTTCTGACCAGAGCATGATTAGATTCACTTTGGGGCACTGATGCACGGGGCACTGATGCACAGGGCACCAAAATGTCTAGTTCTGTCTGTCGTGCTGCCAGGTTGTTTGTACCCTGCTTCAGTTACGTCGATTGCATGGAGGAGCATGTGGAGCTGAGGGCAGGTGCATGTCACCGACGCCTCTGGAGCCGTGTGAGACTGTGACAGTTGGGAGTTGGGGAAGTCAGAGGAACCGGGATGAGCAGGGGGCGAGAGCAGCGCTATGAGAGGACAGCCACAGTGTAAAGACAGCCCAGTTGTAAGTATTATTTATTTATTATTTATTACCAGTTATATATATAGCGCACACATATTCCGCAGCGCTTTACAGAGAATATTTGGCCATTCAAATCGGTCCCTGCCCCAGTGGAGCTTACACTCTATATTCCCTACCACATGTACATGAGCACACATTCATGCTAGGGTTAATTTGTAAACAAAAAGCAGAATGGAGGCTGCGCTAAAATTAATCAGTTGTAACAACAGTAATGATGTATCTAATAATTACACTGTTTATTTAAATGGAATTAATATACTTAGATTTTAAAAATAAATACATCATAAGAATGCATGCATCAATAATAAAAAGTTAAAAAACACAAATGGTCCCTTATCGCCTGCGAACCTTCTCCTCTGCTCTCCGCCCGATCACATCTCCAAAGAATCTAAAAACCTAGTTCTCTTCATATCTTGCGCAGCAAAATACCAAATTGCAAGTAATTGGAAGAATCCCGAAACCCCCAGCTACCAAGCTCTCACGAACAGAATCTGGTTTGTGGCAAACATGGAATACATTACTAGCCTTCGACATAACACAGTTAAAAAGTTCCACTCCACCTGGCTCCCATGGTACAGGCTTCACGACCGCCCCCTCCCAGGACTTAACTAATGAAAGACCCCGCCTAGTAACCACAACCCCTCCTCCTATATCCTCTCCCCCGCTATAAATGTTTTTTTTTTTTTTTGTTTTTTTTTATTTTACTTTGCTTCTTTCTCTTCCCTCTCCTCTCTCTTCCCCATTTTTTTTTCCTTTTTTCTTTTTTTTTTCTCTTCTCCCTCCTATCCTCTGAACTCACGCCCCATTAAAGACGCTGTTCTATTCCCTCGCCTTCTCCCTCCCCTCATAGCTCTGGAATCTTCGGCTTCCAGTTCTTCTCTCTATCAACCATACCACACTTTTCTACCGTTCTCTTACAGAAGGTTATATACACGTTTTGTTTTTATAATGATCACTCTGTTGTTGCAATCCCTTGTTCACCGTTTGCATATCGACGGTTGATTTGTATGTTTCTAACATAAAATAAAAATCTTATGATGAAAAAAAAAAAAACACAAATGGTACAGTAAGTAATTTTTGGGTTACCCAAGCAGCCAGGAATTTGAAGAGGATTTAGAAATAGGAGGTCCGTTCCACAATTGTTCCCCAATAATTGTAAAGTCCAGCATAAGCAGATTAATGGGAGGTAAGCAGTGTCCAATGTGATGGCAATTTACCTCTCTAGAGGATGGTATGCTCCGAAATAGTGGATGGTGGGCTCCTCATGCAATGCGGTAGGTACAGTTCATCGGTTCAGTTTGCTATTGAAAGTCCTCCATGTGCAAATAGATGATCTGGATTATATAGGGGATGGTCCAGTCCTCCAATAATGGGATCCTGGCGGGGGTCCCTGTGCATCTGACGCGTTTCGCTGCAATCAGCTAGCAGCTTTTTCAAAGGTATCACTGGTTTGAAAGTGTGGGGTTTATATATCCCTTTCAATATGGTGGCTAATTATCACCTGGTAACATTGTTGCATAATTACTGAGCAATATGCATATAAATATAACAAAATTACATAGAAGACAGACCTACCTCTCATAAGATGGAATAAATGTAGACAAAATACAGTTTTTATTGTGATATGATAATTTACATAACTTTAGCAGCTAAGATGAACAGGAAGCATAACTGTATTGGTAACCAATCATTAACTTTGTTGGAGCTAGTGTCACTATAGTATCACAGTTTTCTGCAGTATTATTGGCTAGGGACAGAGTTGCGAGTGGCACAGTATTTGTACTCCCAATAGCACGTCATCGGAGTCCCGATCACGTGACCATTATTGCGTCACATGACCGGAGCCCCGGCGGCGCCCACTTGTGTAGAGGAAGTGATCTCAAGGCGGTCACCGCGGGAGTTATTTCCGCCCTCCGACGGCAAACAGTTATGTGTAAGGAATCATCTACGGGCGGCGCTAAGCACTTCCGCCCTCACTGGTATTACTATACTTCTGCCCTCATTGGTGAGACCCCGGTCACATGATCGGATCCAAAGTATAATGGACTTAATCTGTATAGGAATCAGAATCATGTGACCGTAACTAGAAATAATAACTTAGAAGACTTATTTAAATTAGTCATAATATAGCTACACTATATCGGGCATCTTACTAAGATAATATGTAAAAAGCCCACATAATGATTAAGATGTAACCAGCAATAGAAGGACAGAGATAAAATTCCGAATGAATGAGCTCCATTATCATGATACCGGTTGTATATTCTGCATGGAAAACGGGGTCACATGACTGCAACCCTATTGAACGATCCTAAATGGATTAATTAACATGACAATATTGTATAGTATGTATAACACAGCGCTCAGCCCCTGATATCTGACCGTAAAGGGTGTCAGTGTTAACCTTGTATATGCAGTCTTGATTTTAATATGTCACAGGTGTGAATCATAAATTTCATTGATTTGTGTCAAACATATAAGTCACAAATTGAGGAAGGCCAATTAAGGCTGAAACGCGTTGGAGGAACAAGACACGATCTAACATATATTATCTTCAAAGAACCGCTGACAGCATCGACCGCTTTCTGCTCCTACAGTCTCCTTCACTGGCTAGTGAAGTGGAGCCGCTGTCAGTGCTGCAGCGCGCCGGGTACTGAATGCCTACAACAGGCTAACAGTACCCAGAAGTGCCGTAGCCGCCGGTGGTCTCGTCGTCCCGGAGGTCCATACATCGGTGAGCAGGCTTGCACACAGAAGGTTTACACCGACCGGGGACCGAGACGGAGGGAGAAGCAAGCACAGCGGGGGACGAAAGACAAGGACGATCAGAAGAAGAAGGGTAAGTATATGCACCTGAGGGTTACGGGACGCCGCACCCCCAGAACATATATCCCCCACCGCATACCTGCATTTTCTATTTATATTTAAGTTTCTGCTGCGGTTAGCAGTACTAAGGACGGCTCTGTATAGGGCGAAACACCACCTTTAATAAGTACATTTTGCGATCAGCATTTTAACCTATACTTCGTTAAATTGGATCATTTGGGTGCACTAACTTTTCGGGACTATGATAGTGATCAGAGACTATTAAAGTCATTTTACAGGAGAAAAATTCACGCAATTTGGATGGTCAGAATTAACTCTTAGTAGTTTAAGGATAACTTAAAGTAATAACAAATTGTCTGGGAGGAGCACTGTGACTCCTAATTAAAAATTCAATTAATACCTCAATTTGTGACTTATATGTTTGACACAAATCAATGAAATTTATGATTCACACCTGTGACATATTAAAATCAAGACTGCATATACAAGGTTAACACTGACACCCTTTACGGTCAGATATCAGGGGCTGAGCGCTGTGTTATACATACTCTGCAATTTACCTAGTAGGATAGATCACCTACAAACATTAGCAGCTCGCCAAATTCAATAGGTAGCATTGCCTCAGTGCGCAGGTGGTAACCCTCTGAAAATGACAATATTGTATTGCTAAGATATAAAAAATAATAATAATAAAAAATAATAATAATAATAATAATAATAAAAATTTAAAAAATTAAGGGATACATATAACAAGCAAAATAGAATAGAATTAGCTTTCGCCAGAAACAGGAGATAATATAACCTAAAGTAAGTGAATCTAATTATCTAAGAAACGATGGTTCAAAAGGGGAATATTTAATCTAAGATAATTGTTCATTATATTATCACATTAAGTTCGACGGCCTCATTCAGACCGTCGATTGCATGGAGGAGCATGTGGAGCTGAGGGCAGGTGCATGTCACCGAAGCCTCTGGAGCCGTGTGAGACTGTGACAGTTGGGAGTTGGGGAAGTCAGAGGAACCGGGATGAGCAGGGGGCGAGAGCAGCGCTATGAGAGGACAGCCACAGTGCAAAGACAGCCCAGTTGTAAGTATTATTTATTTATTATTTATTACCAGTTATTTATATAGCGCACACATATTCCGCAGTACTTTACAGAGAATATTTGGCCATTCAAATCGGTCCCTGCCCCAGTGGAGCTTACACTCTATATTCCCTACCACATGTACATGAGCACACATTCATGCTAGGGTTAATTTGTGTTGGGATCCAATTGACCTACCAGTATATATTTTTCTGCTGCGGGGTACACTGGGCTCCACAAGGATAGACATTGGGGTGTAGAGTAGGATCTTGATCCGAGGCACCAACAGGCTCAAAGCTTTGACTGTTCCCAGAATGCACAGCGCTGCCTCCTCTATAACCCCGCCTCCCTGCACAGGAGCTCAGTTTTGTAGTTGGTGCTGCAGTAAGCAGGCACATAACAGAGGGGCTGCTCCAGGCAGCCCTAAGAAGAGCTTTTTTTTAAAGAAAAAAGTGAAGACTTCAAGGGCAGCAGCGGTGGTAAATGTCAGAAGACATTCACTGCTGCAGCTCCAGCACTCCCCAGCGTCGCTGTACACTCCCGAGCCCTGGTTGCCAGGTAACTACTGCAGGAAGCTCCGGTTTTCTTCACGTCAGGCACACACGACGGGGGCTCTCCGGGATCGCGTGGCCGCGCTTCGGGAGGTGGTGAGTGGGTCCCGCTTGCGGGACCCGGTCTTTATCGCGATCCGGCACGGTCAGTGGGAGGCGGGCCGCGCGCGCTGGCGGTGGACACTGTGGCAGTACAGGCGATCCCACTAGATCACCAGGGCATAGGTGCAGGTCAGGTTTTCTCTCTAAACCATTTTCAGTAGCCCACAGTACCCGGTGGTTTTGCCAGCAGGAGGATAAGGCTTAGACCTGAAGCCCCTCCCCCAGCCCCAGGGCGCCATTTCCCGCAAATGTTCCCACCCTGGAGCTGCATATCTGTCTCTCCCTCACTCCCTGTCAGTGTCTGGGCGCCATTATCTCTCAGCTTCACTGTTCCTGGGACTGCTTGGGCAAATCCTCCTGTGTAAAGCCGCCTGGTTGTCAGTGCTGTGACTTTACATGACACTTAAGTATTCTACCTGCCTTTTTAGAGAGTGCTAGTTAAGAAAGAGTGCATTTAGTCAGGGTTTTCTAGTACAATTACCCTGTGATATACATCCAGTTCTTACTGTGCAGTGTTATATCTATTGACTATATAGCTATATATATAAGCTAGTCCAGTGCAGTATTATTGTTAGTAATAACTTCTGCATTGTACAAACTGTGACTATCTGTGTGTGCATTAGATAGCTGAGTGGTGTCCATTTCGTGTCTTTCACTCAACTTGCTATCCCTATATTCTATAACCTGAGGGGGCTTGGTGCGTCAGGTTTTATATTGATATATGATTTTCACAAAGATATACTTTAATACGTATTTTTCTCCTTTATCTCTGCTAGTGCTGACTACACTGCGCAGGGGTTTGGGTAAGAGGTATTGTGCTGCTGCCAATTGTACTGTGTTACCTGATACTGCAAGTTATATCATGTCTGCTTCTGAGGGTAACGGTTCTGGGGCTGAACACACTGCCGGTGTTGCTGAAGCCACAGATCCCTATGAGGAGAATATAGCAGTTGTGGGCTTTGGTTCTGGGGGCTCCTTGCCCCCCAGTGGGACTGTGGCCATGGAGGTACATAATGACCCACCGTGGGCCGCTTTTTCCACGCTTCTACATACGCTTGTTAATAAACTAACACCCCCTATGGGACACCCAATGCCGGTACAACCGTATGTGGTCCCTGCAGCTAACCCGCTGTGGGCGGATGATTTATCTGCTCAATGGAAGAAGTTGAACCAGTCCCTGACTACTAAAAAGTCTGACCATTGCTCGCCTAAGCCCCAGGGGTCCTCTAAGCGAGCGCTTGTCTCCTTACAATCCCCTGCTGTCACTGACACCTCGTCTGATGAAGACGGCACTTACACTGACCCCACAGGTTCTGACTCAGATTCTGCTGATGGGGAGGGTAATTCACGTGTGGATGTTCCTGATCTTTTGGAGACTATTAAGTTAATTGTACAGATTACGGATGATCCCGAGCCATCCGTCCCTCCTAAGAAACCAGATAGGTTCAAGCGTCAGAAGGTGGTTAAACAAGTTTTACCTCACTCTGATCACCTAGTGGATATACGGCAGGAACCCTGGGAAAACCCGGGTACGAAGTTTGTGCCTCAAAAGAAGATGCTGACTCGCTATCCCCTCGCACCAGAGCTGTCTAAGAATTGGGAAACGCCTCCTCCAGTAGACTCACATGTGGCTAGGATGGTGGTTTCCTCAGCTCTACCTGTCACTACCGTCACGGCTCTAAAAGAGCCTACAGATAAACGTGTGGAGGGTTGTCTTAAAGCGATTTACACCCTCACGGGTGCTGCACAAAGGCCCACTATTGCAGCAACATGAGCTGCAGAGGCTATTGAAGCATGGGCCTTGGAGTTAGAAGCTGAAATCTCTTCTGACCATGATAGACAATGCTTGTCATATATTGTCACAGCTTCTCACTATATTAAAGAGGTGGCTTCTGGTGCCGGTATCTAAGCAGCCAAGGCCTCTACTACATCAGTCCTGGCTCACCAGATATTGTGGCTGAGATCCTGGTCTGTGGATCTGGACTCTAGAAAAACCCTGGAGGTACTCCCTTTCAAGGGAGATATTCTGTTTGGGGAGGACTTAAAAAAGATAGTGGCTGACTTGGCTACTGCCAAAACTGCCTGTCTGCCAAGTACCGCTCCTTCTGTGTCGAAGGCTAAAGGTACTTCCTTTCGCCCCTTTCGTCCTTCAGGTAAAACAAAAGGTCAGGCGTACAACAAGCAGGCCCGCACTTCCAAACCTGGTAAGCCAAAGCCAAAAAGAGCCTGGGCGGCCCATCAGCCAGCTTCCAAGGCCGATAAGCCTGCCGCATGACGGGGTGGGCCTCCCCCTGGGGGATCCCAAGGTGGGGCGCCGGCTTCTAGGGTATACCCAGGAATGGTTGAAGACCACTTCAGATGCCTGGGTATGGGAAGTCGTCACTCGAGGTTACGCCATAGCCTTCAAAAACCGACCCCCTCATCGATTTTGCCAGACAGACGTCCCGTCGGACCAGACAAAGGCAAACACTCTGCATTCGGTGGTACAGACCCTCCTGGATACAGGAGTCGTAGTACAGGTGCCTCTTGTGCAGAGGGTCCGGAGGTACTATTCTCCTCTGTTTCTAGTCCCGAAACCGAATGGGTCCTCCCGGCCCATTCTCAACCTCAAGGCATTGAAAAGGTTTGTGAAGGTTTCCAAGTTCCGTATGGAAACCCTTCGCTCTATAGTTCTGGCCTTGGAACCTGGGGACTACATGGTCTCCCTGGACATACAGGATGCTTACCTGCATATTCCTATAGCAGCGTCACATCAGCAATACCTGAGGTTTGCTATTGGTAACCTCCATTACCAGTTTCGGGCGTTACCTTTTGATTTAACGGCTCGGCGAGTCTTCACCAAAGTTATGGCGGTGATGACGGTGGTACTCCGCCGTCAAGGCGTCAGGATACTGCCGTATCTGGTCGACATGTTAATCCTGGCAAATTCCCCAGAACTTCTCCTACGTCATCTAGATATGACGGTCCAGTTTCTACAAGCCCACGGGTGGATCATCAACTGGAACAAATCCTCCCTGATCCCTGCTCAGAGCATGGTGCATCTGGGAGCGCTATTGGACACTCACAACCAGCGGTTGTTCTTGTGTCAGGAGAAAGTCCTGAAGCTTCAGGACAGTATTCGTTGCTTCCTTTCTCGTCCGCAGGTGTCGATACATTTGGCGATGCAGGTGCTGGGCCTCATGGTTTCAGCATTCGACATGGTGGAGTATGCTCAATTCCATTCTAGCCAAGTGGGACGGCCTGCCTCACCGGATCAGGTCTCAAATGATCTCATTGACTCCGGAGGTCCGTCTGTTGCTGCTCTGGTGGCTCCAGGACCAACAATTGTGCAGGCGCCGTCCCTTCTGGATATCCAACTGGGTCCTGTTGATGACAGATGCCAGTCTAAGAGGTTGGGGCGCGGTGCTGGAGCAACACTCCCTTCAGGGTCGGTGGACCAAGGAGGAGTCCCTCCTCTCAATCAACATTCAGGAATTGCGGGCGGACTTCAATGCATTGAACCTAGCCCAGCATTTAATTCAGAACCGTCCTGTTCAAGTGCAGTCGGACAACGCCACCACAGTGGCTTACATAAATCATCAAGGCGGCACTCGAAGCCGTCTGGCAATGAAGGAAGTCACACGGATTCTACATTGGGCGGAACGCCATCTACCGGCCATATCGGCAATCTTCATTCCGGGAGTCCTGAATTGGGAAGTGGACTTTCTCAGTCGTCAGGACGTACATGCTGGTGAGTGGGGCCGCCATCCAGAAGTGTTTCAACTCCTAGTGGAAAAGTGGGGTCTTCCAGACGTAGATCTGATGGCGTCTCGACACAATCACAAGGTTCCGGTCTTCGGAGCAAGGACAAGGGATCCTCAAGCAGCATTCGTGGATGCGCTGGCGGTGCCGTGGAGGTTTCTGCTGCCGTACGTGTTCCCTCCGGTGTCACTCCTGCCCAGGGTAATTCGGAAGTTCAAGCAAGAAAAAGGAATTCTGCTTCTCATAGCTCCAGCGTGGCCCAGACGGCACTGGTTCTCAGACCTGCAAGGCCTATCGTCAGAGCGTCCAATTCTAGCTTCCGTCTTAAGGGCTAAATGGTTTTCTGAGGCGGTCATTCAAACTATGTTGCGGGCCCGGAAACCGGCTTCGGCTCGGATTTACTATAGGGTCTGGCATTCTTACTTTGTTTGATGCGCATCTAACGGTTATGACGCTTCCAAGTTTAGTATAGCCAAGTTGTTGGCTTTTCTTCAGCAGGGCCTGGACTTAGGCCTACGTCTGGCCTCCCTCAAGGTTCATATTTCTGCCTTGTCGGTGTGGGTTCAGAGAAAAATTGCGACCTTACCTGATGTGCATACCTTTACTCAGGGTGTGTTGCGTATCCAACCTCCCTATGTCCCACCTGTGGCTCCTTGGGACTTGGTGGTTTTGGAGGCATTACAAGAGTCTCCGTTTGAACCTCTTGGTTCAGCTGATCTTAAGTGGCTTTCCCTCAAGGTGGTGTTTCTGCTGGCTATTGCTTCAGCTAGAAGAGTGTCGGATTTGGGTGCCTTGTCCTGTAGTTCCCCATATCTGATATGTTACCGTGACCAGGCGGTTCTTAGGGCTCGTCCCGGATATTTACCTAAGGTGGTTTCCTCGTTCCACCTTAACCAGGAGATTGTGGTTCCGGCACTTGTTTCTCCTGATCTGTTTCCCAAAGAGAAGTCTTTGGATGTGGTACGGGCTCTCTGTATCTATGTGAAGAGAACTGCTTCCATTAGGAAATCTGATTCTCTCTTTGTACTGTTTGGATTTCACAAACGGGGCTGGCCTGCTCACAAGCAGACTTTGGCCAGATGGATTAGAATGGTGATTGCACATGCTTATGTGAGGGCTGGTCTGTTGGCTCCTGCTCACATTATGGCCCATTCTACTTGGTCTGTTGGACCTTCTTGGGCGGCCCGCCGTGGTGCGACCCTTGAACAATTGTGCAAGGCGGCTACGTGGTCCTCAGTGAACACGTTCATAAGGTTCTATGCTTCGATACTGCCGCTTCCCAGGATGCTTCCTTTGGACGCCGGGTTCTTGTGCCCGCTACAGTGCATCCCCTCCTATAAGGAACTGCTTTAGGACATCCCCAATGTCTAGCCTTGTGGAACCCAGTGTACCCCGCAGCAGAAAACGAGATTTATGGTAAGAACTTACCTTTGTTAAATCTCTTTCTGCGAGGTACACTGGGCTCCACAAGGCGCCCACCCTGACGCACTTAGCTTCTATGGGTTGGTATGGCATTAGCTGCGGACACTTCTCCTGTCGTGAGAGTGTAATGTATGTGGCTACTAACCGTTGTCGTCTATTTTCCTGCTACTGCATTGGGCTGGTTAACTAAAAACTGAGCTCCTGTGCAGGGAGGCGGGGTTATAGAGGAGGCGGCACTGTGCATTCTGGGAACAGTCAAAGCTTTGAGCCTGTTGGTGCCTCGGATCAAGATCCTACTCTACACCCCAATGTCTATCCTTGTGGAGCCCAGTGTACCTCGCAGAAAGAGATTTAACAAAGGTAAGTTCTTACCATAAATCTCATTTTTTTGGATTGTGGGGAGAAACCGGAGTACCCGGAGGAAACCCACGCAAGTACGGGGAGAATATACAAACTCTGCACAGTAGAGCCATGGTGGGAATTGAACCCATGACCTCAGTGTTGTGAGGCAGTAATGCTAACCATTACACCATCCGTACTGCCCGTTTATGAGGGGGAGGTTAGGCTGAGGGTGGGGAGGTTAAGGCTAGGCACTAGGGGGGAGGATTAGGGTTAGGCTGCGGGAGGGGAAGGTTAGGTTTAGGCTGCAGGTATGGAGGTTTAGTGGGAGGTTTAGAAGAACGTTAGGAGAAATGTTTCAGGAAGTTGACCATCGGGATGCCACTGTCGGTATTCTGACTGCTGGCATCCTGTTGGGATCCTGTACCCAATCCAGCCAATCCACATCCTCTGCTTTATATCAAGATATGCCTGGGTCTAACACAGCCTACAGAGTTGAAGCAAGCACTCTTAGATGCTGGAACCAGATGCACCTTGTGATGATCTGGTTGGCAGATTAGAAGGCTGTTGCTGATGCTGCATTTCTTCAGCAGCTGGTCAGTCATGCTGTATAGTCTACTGTGGTAGATGAAAATAGGGATGGTCATCGACCATCGATGATTCAAAAAACATTGATGGTTGCATGTCGATGTCAAATAGTTTTACCATCGATTGCTGAGATATGAATTGTGGGCCCGAGTCAGGCAGCTCTACAGTTTAATTCAAAAGTCACTGTCAGCGTCTGTGTGGTGAACTGTGTGGGGCGGGGCCACTGGCTGTGACCTGCTTTACTGACTTGACACTAGCTAAACTCATCTGTCAGTCAGCAGCTAACACACAGTCAGCCTTATTGTTGCGGGACCCCATGTCGCAGGTGATCCACTGCTGCATCCTACTTATACCAGATGCCTCCTGCTGCATTGCTATTGTGAACATCGCTTACAGGGAAGCAGTAGCGATGCTCACTCTAACCACACCTGAATTATTCCTAGTGGGCGGTCAGTTTCTTGGACATTGACACCTAATGAAATCTCAAGAAAAAAGTTGTTTCACTTGTTCCTCCTTAGGTGCTATATTCAGTTTGAAAAGGTTGGCTACCTGCTTGCCACTGATGTCATCTCCTCTGACAACTTCCCCTTCACTCACATTTTTATGTTGAAAAACTTTTTCTAAATTGTTTTCTGTCGACATTATCACCATGCAGGGCCGGTGCAAGGTTTCTTGGCATCCAAGGAAAAACTTCAGCCTACGGCCCCCAACCATCACCAATACCCACTTCCCAGCCCTTCAGATGAAAGTGTGACTTATAAGTTACATAGCCTCCACTTGCATTAAGTACAACAAGGATGTTTCTTACAGAGACATCCTTAATTTTGTGATAGGCAGGCTCAGTGGCACCCACCAGATCCCCACACCCTAGGCAGCTGCCTAGAGCTGCCTAATGGTAGAGCCGGCCCTGTCACCATGCCAACAATTTAGTGCTGACATAATGAATGTCGACATTAGAAAATATACAGAACCCCAAGGTATTTAGATCTTTCCACAAGCAGGCAGGTCTCCCCCGAGTCTACCTGAACAATTTAATATTAACATGTTATTCAGATCTAGCATAGAACAGCACAACAAGCATAAATTACTTTTTCCTAGTCTAGAAACATTTGGACTACCAATGAAATAAATGAACAGTAGATACAGTAAAATGTAGCTATAATGCCAGTCTTCCAAACACATAAAATTACTGACAAGCAATCTATAAAAACACATTTTTTCTGAATATGCAATGATTTTCATTTTGACAAAATTGATCAGAATATTAAAACAGAATTACAGAAATCATAGCTAATAAATAATTCAATATAAAAACTCAGTACATTTTGTTTATGAACTTCCTCTATAATTCATACTGTATAATCTTTAGTAACCTTTTTTCACTTTCTAAATCCTAATAAAACAAATATGCTGGGCTAGGTGCATATAAACTTTATAACACAGTAAATTACAGTGGCATTAGTGTGTAAAATCTATTGTTAAAAATAAATAGATACTTTAGGGAAAATTGGTAAAAGCAAATTGAGCCTAATTGCATATTTTATGGCAATCCATAATTTCAAAGACAGTTTACTACTGAAAAAAGGGTCACTTCTGCCATTTCAAATATATGTTGATATTCTCTATGGGAAGTAGTTTTCTGAATTGCATTTAAGATGTGGTATTTCAGTTTGCAACAACAGGTACTTATAGGGCTGTTTCTAGCCAACTTGGCTTCCAGGGTGAAATTAAAAAATGCACCCCCCCCCCCCCCCCACACACACACACACACACACACACACACACACACACACACACATTGACATAAAAAAGATATTAAAAGTATGAATATGCATGCGCCTTCTGGTGAGGGGGCATGGCCTTGCTAAAATGGGCATGGTCTCACATGAGAAGACTACCTTACACACCAGTTTTTGACCCTGCACTAACAGATCACAGCCACCACAGGGGGAAAAAAAAAATCCACCATTTTAAGCCCCACACATTAATGCCCTTGATACATTATGTCCTACAGCAAAGCTTCTAATAACTTTTAAATTACCTGATTGTTGCCAAGGGTTTCACGCGCTGGATGTCATGCTGGTTGCCAGGGGTTTCATGCTCTGGGATCCATGCTGGTTGCCAGGGGTTTCATGCTCTGAGACAGGTGTCATGATCGTTGCCAGGGCTGTGTAATGTCAGTTGCCAGGGCTGCGTAATGCTAGTTGCCAGGACTGTGTAGTGCTCTTTAGGGTGTTTACAGCGCCCGCATCTCCCACCTCCTCCCCCTGCCCGCTCGTTTGCCAGCCAGCCCACACTTTGATAAAGGCTCCTAGTGAGCAGAAACGCGTTGGTGTACTGATCAGACAGACTGTAGCAGACCAGTATCCAGAACCAATTGGAGTTGCACATCCAGTGATGAAACAGTGCTTATAACCCAGGAGGTTCCTGATTGACATCACATGCGCTATAGGGTGGGCACTTCTTGACACCCCACTGTATCTGGTTGATACGGAGGAGTACAGACACTTATCACCACCAGGGAGAATACGGGAGCAGGAGTACAATTCCGATTGCCGTTTGATGAATTGAGGCTTCCTGCAAAGAATTTTTGGAACTATAAGAGGACAATATTGAATTCCTGAGATCCTAGAGGGTGCGCACATAGGCAAATTGTGAATTTGAATTGCAGCCAGCCTGCCCATTCTCCAGCCAGCCCGCCTGTTGCTGTGTCCTGGCTCCCCCTCCACCCCGTCCATAGTACTTTGCTGGGGGGCGGAGTTTCACATAATGACGTGTTTGCGTTGTGACGTCATGACACAAAAACTTCATTACGCGAAACTCTGCCCCCCCGAGCGGAGTATTAATGATGGGGAGAAGGGGGAGCACCAGAGAGAGCCGCAGCGGGCACCCCGTGCAAAGGCACGCCACGCCTGCCGCAAGAAATGGCTCTGGTACTTCTGTGAGTCCCTTATACATGCCTCCCAACTATCCCGATTCTAGCCCCCAGGCTCATCTCCCTGCAAATAGTTGGACTGTCCCACTGTCCCACACGGGGGCCGCACATGCACGGTTCACCCTCCACAACACCTGGTTTGCGTACATCTCTAAATAAGGCCCTTATTTAGAATAAGTGACGTTACCGAACTTACCGGCAGTCCTGGTTGACTGATTTTACAATTTTTAGTTTAAAAACACTAAGGGTGTGTACACACGGTGAGATATTTTCTTTCGATTTTGACTATATAGTCAAAATCGCAAGAAAAGTTAGTGCAGATCGCAAGGTGAAAGTCACCTTGCGATCCCGATTAGATCGGGATCGGCATCGCAAGAAAAGATAGACTGTGCAGGTAAGTCAATCCTTGCTAGATCGGTGTACTATCTAGTTCATCTCACATGTCAATGACATCTCACATAAGCCAAAATCTCACATAAGCCAAAATCGTAAGCACACATAGTCCATATCTCAAGAAAAGTTAGTCAAAATCTGTGCTATCTGGGCTCCGGGGAGTTCAAGGGAAATCGCAAGTAAAAATCGGGCATAGCAAGGATCTCACCGTGTGTACACACCCTAAGAGATATCTTGGTTGCATTTCTATTCAACCTAAATCCTTCTCAACCTGCCTCTATCACCCCGTGAGGGTTTTCTCATATGGATGTAAAGGCTACAGTCTCTGACAGGAATATCTTTATCCTGCGCATGTGTAAATCAGTGTAGGCAGGGCTGATTTATCCCTCCCTTCATGCTCATCACTTGCTTTGTCATAGGAACAGCGGGGGGGGGGTAATTCCAAGTTGATCGCAGCAGGAAATTTTTTAGCAGTTGGGCAAAACCATGTGCACTGCAGGGGGGGGGGGGCAGATATAACATGTGTAGAGAGAGTTAGATTTGGGTGTGGTGAGTTCAATCTGCAATCTAAATTGCAGTGTAAAAATAAAGCAGCTAGTATTTACCCTGCACAGAAACAAAATAACCCACCCAAATCTAACTCTCTGCACATGTTATATCTGCCCCACCTGCAGTGCACATGGTTTTGCCCAACTGCTAAAAAATTTCCTGCTGCGATCAACTTGGAATTACCCCCAGCATATCCTCATCTGCTCACGTCACTACACCGGGATAGAGGAGCAGATGAAGACACACAGCTCCAAAGGCCCCTATCTGATAAAGGGGGAAAGCTCTATATCCTGTACTCATTCTAGCAGTAACGGCAGAAGTAGTAGCCCTAGTGGTGCATATAGTACATGGATGAGCTTTTACAGTTTTATTCTGACTCCCGCCACACAAATCTGTCAGTTACTTGGAACTATTACAGCAGATATATGAATAGCATTTAAGGTTCCAGAGATTATTTTCTCAATAAATATTGCGTTCTGTTTTTGCAATCACAAGCATAGCCTCTCCATTGACTACGTCACATTATTAGTACAGAGCCTGCTGTTCATTTTTTAACCCCTATAACAGGGCTGGCCAAACCGGTCCTCGAGATCTACCAACAGTACATGTTTTCCAGGCCTCCTGGAGATCTGTAGAATTGTCAGTTAGGAATGAATGCAGCACATCCTAATTAGTAATGACTGCACCTGTGCACCAGCTAGGTGGTCTGGAAAATGTGAACTGTTGGTAGATCTTGAGGACTGGTTTGGCCAGCCCTGCCCTATAAGCTACATGCCAAAATCCTCTGATGTAGATGCTTCTGCTTTTCCCACTTATTCCCCATGTACAGAATCTGGGCTGACGTTATTTGAAGTTTAAAATACATATTTGATATTTAACATATGCTAGGCTGACCATATTATCCCTTTTAACCTGGGACACTCATGAATTGCACAGGTTCTGTGGCTGCTTAAAACCAGGCGAAATGCAGGCTTCTAGTCAGTCAGTCACATGTTAAAGATCCACAGGCGGTACTAATTATTTTGTTATGAGACACAGAAAAAATGCAGTGCTAGGGTTCCTTGAGTAATGGAGTTGGAAAAACTGCACAACTCCTAAACTTTCTGGTAAGTCTGCTTTTGTCTGTTTGCTCCCCACATGCAGTGAGTTAGTTATTTGAAAATGTACCTGTTTGGCATAATGTGTACCAGGGGCACTACAATGTAACATAAGATGAACCAGGGCCATCCTAATGAAGCATAAAGTGTATTGGGGGCATCTTAATGTGCATACTATGTATCAGGGGGGATGCAGTCAATTTACCTCCAGTTGAAATCCCGACAGCAATTGACCGACGGTCAAAATCACGACAAGGTCAAAATCCCAACATGGACAAAATACCAACATTTAAAAAATCAACATGGTCAAAATACCGACATGTAAAATGCAGACAGGTCAAAATGCTGACATGAGTTTTTCATGATTTTTGAAACCGACTTGTTCATAGTTTACCATCCCAGTGGACCTGGAGGGGGAATATAATAGTATGGCGAGCGCAGAGAGGCACCGTGCCTGAAGCATGGTGAGCGCCGCAGTACACTTATATGGTGACCTATGTCGACATATACACAACAAACAATGAAAAAACGCATGTCGGTATTTTGACCTGTCGGCATTTTACATGTCGGTATTTTGACCTTGTCGGGATTTTGACCGTCTGTTAATTGCTGTCAGGATTTCGACCGTCGAGATTTTGATTGGAGGTATTTCATACCGATCCTGTACCAGGGCACTTTGTGGCAATGTGTCACTCCCTTGACAGTTTTAGCATCTTGTACAGCATGCCTTGAGTTAAAATTTCTAGTGGAAAGAGTCTGATTAATTAGAATGACTGCTGTTTAATTTTTTTATGTCAGATTATTGAGGCTGAATTAATTTACTGTGCAAAAATGTATTGTTAAAAGTCATTACTGGTGGAACAATATAAAGCAATAAAGTATGTATATTATCATACATACACATACCTCCCAACATGACCCTCTCCAGGAGGGACACAATGCTCTGCTCCTGGACTTTTCTCTTAATGTATGATTGGCAGCACCTGTGTTGAACAGGTTAATGGATAAGAAAGGTGTTACAGCACAGGTGATGGCAATCATACATTAAGAGGGAGTTATGTTGGGAGGTATGCATACAGTATGTATCTGACAAGCTCTGAGTACTAGAGTCTTGGATCTGTTAGGGGAGACTGGAAGGGAGAAGCTGCAGAAAGGGAAGGGTTGAGAACAGGTCGCTATTTAGCCTGCAGTCTCTGCAAAAGGGCCTGCTAAGCCATATGATGTTGATACAGTAGGTTTGCCATAATATTCCTTTAATTCGGGCATCTATGATTTACATAGGTTCTGTGGCTGATTAAAAACAGGTGAAATACAGGCTTAGCCAGCCACAGGACCAGAGCCGGATTAAGGGGGGGGGCCCTGTGGGTATGTACCCCGGGCCCCCTTTCTAAAAGGGGCCCCCTCCACCAGCAGCAGATTGAATCTCTCTTACCGATCCAATCTGCAATGTTGAAGCCCCGGCTCTGGCCTGGAAAACGCCGGCGCTGCACAGCAGTACAGGAGGGCAGGGCAACTGGAGGGTGTACTGCGGGGCCGGTCAGCCTTACGTGATAGGCGAGCGGCGATAGTGAGAACTTGAAGCGTGACCCTGAGGCCAGGCACATATTTGCAGGGGCTAAGGGGCAAGGCTGACTGACAAGCTGCCGCTGGACGGAGCTGAGGGGGCTGCACAGTGTACTCACACAGTCAGCCGACTGTGCTTAGCAGGGACGTGCGGTGAGTGCTTAGAGGCCAGGCTGACTGATGTGGTGGGTGGCGGGTGGAGCTTACAAGAGCTACTGGAAGAATCAGGGGAGTATACTGGGTACAGGACGTACCAGAGGAACCCGCTGGTGCTGGTAATCGTGGCTGGTGCCTGTTTCTCACTCATTGTCACATGGCTGCCTGTGCACATCGGAGCTAGGTTTAATATAGAGCTTGTGTGCTCCCTCTCTCATGCTCAAAAGCACTTCAGCCCAGACTAGTTCAGCTTCCTTGGTCTCCTACAGTCCTGATTCCTCCACGAGTTATTCAGCCCCCAGCTCTCCTGTAGCTCCTCCCTTCTCCTCTCCCTGCTTCCCTGCCTGTGTTAGTCACTCAGAGGCACTCTGATGAAAACAGTTCCTAAGCTGTGCCTCTTCTCCAAGCCTCCCCATGTGTGTTTCTGCTCCCCACCCCATGTGTGTTTCTGCTCCCCACCCCCTCACCCCATGTGTGTCTCTGCTCCCCCCAACCCCATGTGTGTCTCTGATCCCCACCCTCACCCCATGTGTGTCTCTGCTCTCCACCCCACCACCCCATGTGTGTCTCTGCCTGCCTCCCACCCCAATTGCGTCTCTGACCCCATCCACTCCACCCCATGTGTGTCTCTGATCCCCACCCCACCACCCCATGTGTGTCTCTGCCTGCCTCCCACCCCAAGTGTGTCTCTGCCCCCTCCACTCCATCCCATGTGTGTCTCTGATCACCACCGCACCCCATGTGTGTCTCTGCCTGCCTCCCACCCCATGTGTCTCTGCATCCGTCCCACTCGATGTGTGTCTGCCTCACCCCACCCCATGTGTGTCTCTTCCACCCCATGTGTGTCTCTGCTTCTGTCTCACTCCATGTGTGTATCTGCCCCCTCCCACTCTGTGTGTGTCTCTGCCCCCTTCCACTCCGTGTGTGTGTCTGTGCCCCCCCCACCCCATGTGTGTCTCTACCCCCCCACTCCATCTGTGTCTCTTCCTTTCACCCTCTCCATGTGTGCCTCTGCCCTCCACCCCATGTGTGCTTCTGTCAGCTATATCAGCTGAGTATCTGCCCCCCCCCCCCCCGAGCATTTTCATCTCCCCCTTCTATGCTCCTTTGCCATCTGTGCTTTGCCAACTCTGCCATCTGCACCTTTGCCACATTTTTCACTAGGGCCTTTGTCCCCTCTATATGTGCTTCTGATACTTTCCCCCTCTATGCCTCTGCTGCCATCTCCATTTGCCCCTACCCCCCTCTATGTGTGCGTCTGCCCTTCCCCATCTGTAGCTTTGCTACCTCCTTGTGTGCGTCTGACATCAGAAGTGGCAAAGACCAACAGAATAAGACTGTGTACAGCGCCACTTAAATTATCTTAAGGTTGGCGGGTAAGCACAATTTCCATTGTTAATAATTATATATTTCTATTTTATATTTGTGTATGTGTGCGTATACAGGATGGGGGTGGGAGGGGGATATTTCTATTTAATTTATACTGGGCCCCATAATGTCTGGTGCAGGGATTATATATATATATATATATATATATATATATATATATATCTATCTCTGTAGCATAACAATATTCATGTGCAAATCTTAGTCCATTATGTTTAGAACTTCAAACTTGCTGCAGCTGTCGCTTCTCCCCTACACACCCTTCCTCAAGGGTAATTGATAGACCTAAAAAACATAAATAAATAGGGTGGCACAGATAGTATAGTATCTTTTAACACACATACGGCTTTACTTCAATTTTGCACGTACACATAAAAAGTTAAAATGGGAATATCACAATGGAGGTTAGTCATCCAAGGCACAGTGGGTTAGACTCCGTCATTAGTTGCAGTGGCAGTGGGCTTCTCCCGGCACACATCCAGCTCTTTACACAGCCTGCATCTCTTGCGCTCGACTTCCGGCTCCTGGTTCCCAGCTTTCGACTTCTGATTCTCCCCTGCTAAGCACTGTAACATAGAGGTCACTTTGCCTGTGTCTCTCCCCAAACGCATTTCAGCCTTAGCTTTTGTCAGTGGGAAGCCTGCAGAAGGCTGGCAGGAGGAGATGGTCATAATAATGTAACTCGACCATGTATATATAAAGGGTTGATATCGGCGGTGAGCACCCCGAAGCAGATTGCTTGCTGGCAGGGGCGGGGGGGGATTCGGAATAGTCCCTGTTAGTCGGCATGCCGACTGTCGGGATTGTGAGTGGGGTGGGATGTCCGGGTCGGTATTGTGACCGCGGTTACATAACTATATCCAAATATATATATATATATATATATATATATATATATATATATATATATATATATATATATATAATTTTAGACCTTAGGGCCCCCCTGTTTTAAGTACCCTGGGCCCCCCAAAGCCTTAATCCAGCTCTGCACAGGACCTGTGTAAATCATAGGTGTTCCAGATTAAATGGATCATGTATAAAGTCTAGTGTAGCTATAGAGTTCAAAAAACATTTTTGGACCTTGACAAATTGTAGTACACTGCAATTCCCACTGTGGATACGGGACTCACACTGTGCACACAATGCCGCACTGATGCAGGAGATTTGTGCAATATCTCTTGTGTTAAGTACTTTAATACATGGCACAATACATATTTAAGTGCGCTTCCCATGCTATCCCTTTAAACCAGGACACTAATGAATTATACTGGTTCCGTGGCTGGCTGACTTCATACCTGCATTTCACCCGGTTTTAATCAGCCTCAGAACCTGTGTAATTCGACAGTATGTCTGTTTAAAAGGGTGGTATGGAACACTTATATATAATACAAATATGCGCCAAATAGGCCCCTACATAAGTTGACGGTTGAAAAATAGAAGACCCTACTGGTTATTGGTAATGGGATCTAATATGTATGTATGTGTGTATATATATATATATATATATATATATATATATATATATATATATATATATATATATATATATATATATATATATATATATATATATATATATATATATATATATATGTATGTATGTGGACAGCCGGCACTCACTCCAACCACATGAATAAACACCTAGGTGCCTTCTGTATAGGTTTGGCAACCAAATGTAGGAAAGGAAAGCAGCGGCACTCTCAGGTTTTCGATTCAAAGTAAACTGGACACAGTGGTCTCTGGTTCAAATTTCAACGTTTCGATACTTTACTATCGTCATCAGGATAAGAACATAGTGAACAAAAAACATTTAAATAGCCACTCACCCCACCTCGTGTAGACGGACCATCATCGCGGGCACCGGGTCCAGTGACGACACTGCATAGCGCCGCGCACTTCCTGTGCGCCCGGCCGCACAGACGGTCTCCTAGCAACCAAATTAACAAATAAACAATGAGCATATGCGTGTGTTAAAACATCAGAAATAAGTCAACCCACAGCGGATACAGCAATAGTACATAGCAGACTGTAACAGATATAGGCTTGGTACAAAAAGCGCTAAACATAAAAAGAACTATCGTGATCGGCACGATAGTTCTTTTTATGTTTAGCGCTTTTTGTACCAAGCCTATATCTGTTACAGTCTGCTATGTACTATTGCTGTATCCGCTGTGGGTTGACTTATTTCTGATGTTTTAACACACGCATATGCTCATTGTTTATTTGTTAATTTGGTTGCTAGGAGACCGTCTGTGCGGCCGGGCGCACAGGAAGTGCGCGGCGCTATGCAGTGTCGTCACTGGACCCGGTGCCCGCGATGATGGTCCGTCTACACGAGGTGGGGTGAGTGGCTATTTAAATGTTTTTTGTTCACTATGTTCTTATCCTGATGACGATAGTAAAGTATCGAAACGTTGAAATTTGAACCAGAGACCACTGTGTCCAGTTTACTTTGAATCGAAAACCTGAGAGTGCCGCTGCTTTCCTTTCCTACATTTGGTTGCCAAACCTATACAGAAGGCACCTAGGTGTTTATTCATGTGGTTGGAGTGAGTGCCGGCTGTCCACATCCATATACCACATTGCACACTGACTGCAAGACGTCTTTTGTACAGATTGTTTTCATTTGTGCATTTTTGGCAAGGCACCGCCTGAGAATTCAAGTATTTATCTCATCTGTTCACCCCGTGCAGGATCAGCACGGTTCGTTTGTTTTTAATTATCCTGCTGTGATGCAGGACAACACTGGCATCAGAAATATCTCATTACCCACAGGAGAGACTTGGAGTTTCTCCGACGCTGATGCGGAAAGCATACGATTTTCTGATCACTTTGAACAGTCGGAAAACAAGGAATCCACTGAACAACTATATGTACAACTATTAAGGCTATCCAAGAAAGAGATAGATTATTATCTACATGGGGTGACCCTTTCTGATTACCACCGCAGTGGACAGATTCCCAGAGGATTCCGGGTGAGAAATTCGCCGACTATAGGAAAATTCAATGCAGAATTTTGCCGAAAATGGGCTGCTATATTGAATAAGTGCAGTCTAGACCTTATTCTGTTAGTAATAGCGGAATCTGCCAGAGAATTAAAAGAAATTAAAACCAAAAAAGCAGAATTTGAAACTAAACATCTTGCTACCCTCAAACAGGACTCTAGCACTGACTGGCTTGCTAAGCTCACGACACAAGTGGAGTCATACCGCAATGACCTTGTGAAATGTAAACGGAACAAACTCACTTTGGTTCAGAAAGACTACACAGAAGGCAGAGTTTATCCTTGGGCAGTGTTCCCTGGATATAAAAGGGAATATAGACCACGCCAGAGACGATTCAGGAAATTTGCCGGTGATACTGAAACCTCCAGTGGCGGGCGGTCGTCACAAAGTGAGGGGGAAGCATCAGCCAGATCTAACACCGGTAAGCCCCCTTTAGGGGTAAGTACTCGCGCCCAGCGAGAAGCCACGGGAGACCGTTTACCCGAAGAGGACGACAATGGCAAAGGGTCCTCAAAACGCAAGAACAAAGCGGCAAAACGGAAATAATTTTTAATTTGTCGAACAAGGTGTTAACAACTGAAGAAAAAATGTTGTTAACTAAAGGCCTTTCATTTGTGCCGACTAGCAACTTTAATGACTTTCAATGGAAACTGGACTCCTATCGGTTTAACCGCAAACTAAGATTGCGTGAGCACTTCGGGGAGCGTAGCGAGGTTAAACCCATACGTGTGAATCCTTTACAGAAAATACAGAGTACTTCAACATTTGACCCAATGAGCATGAATCCCTCATTGAGATGTTTCAATCGGTCCTTGGACCTGGCAGTAAAGGATGTGGTCAAATCATTCAAACCTGTCAAATCCAATATGTCCAAAACTGATTGGACTGCTTTGAAGAATTTAAGTCAAGATGAGAGTATCATTATCCGCCCTGCCGACAAGGGGGGCGGCATTGTGATACAAGATATACAAATGTACAGAAATGAAATTTACCGACAGTTGGCAGATACTATGGTATATCAAGAATTGCCAATAGATCCAACAACAAGATTTAACACCGAGCTTAAAAGTGTTTTGGAGGAAGCAGTGTTAAATGGGCACATCACACGGCCAGTGATGCATACATTATTTCAAGATAAACCGGTGGCGCCAGTGTTATATACACTGCCAAAAATGCATAAAAATCCCAGGACACCACCTGGTCGCCCGATTATCTCTGCGAGAGACTTCATTTATCACAAAATTTCACAATATTTGGACATGTTCCTTCAGCCAGTTGTCCAGGCACAGAAGACCTATCTTAAGGACACCACGACACTCATCATGCTACTACAGGACTTACCGAGGTTGCCCGATAATGCATTTTTATGCACACTAGACATTGTCAGTCTATACACCAATATCCCACACTCTGGGGGGTTGGAGGCTGTCTTTCGACTGCTTGTTGCTAGTCCACTATACTCTGGCCCGGATTTGATGTTTTTCATTAAACTTCTAGAGCTAACCCTCAAGAGAAATTATTTTTTGTTTGATGCCGCTGGTATGTACAACAGCAAGGCTGTGCCATGGGGTCTTGCGTGGCCCCGGCATTTGCGAACAGCTATATGTTCGAGATGGAAAAACAAGCCTTCTTCAGTGATGAAAAGATTGCCAGTAAAATACCATTCTACACACGCTATATTGATGATTTACTATTAATATGGACAGGCTCGGAACTAGAATTTGTAGAATTGATGACTTCCATTAATTCTACCGAGAGCACGATTAAGTTCACGTACCAAATGAGCACGCAGTATGTTAACTACTTGGATGTCAAAATTTCTTTGTCCAATGGCAAAATCAAGACCGCTCTCTACAAAAAAGAGACGGATAGAAACACCATTCTACACTACAGCAGCCAACATCCTGTCTCTACAAAGAAGGGGTTACCCTTCTCTCAATTTCTACGGATTCACCGTATTTCCGATGATCCCAGTGAAACGGTGAAAGAAATAGACATTATGATCAGACCGTTTTTGGCCAGAGGATACAACTATGAGAGCCTGGTTGCCGCAAAGGACAAGGTATTGGCCATTCCTCGGACAGAGACATTGACTGGTACAGTTGCTGCAAGGAAACAGAAAAGGGACATTGTACCGTTTGTCCAACAGTTTAACACTGCCAGCCCTACCATCTCGAAGTCAGTGAAGAACCTGTGGCCAATAGTCACCTCGGACCCTGATCTTTCTATGCTGAAAAACTCCAAAGTGATGGCCAGTTATACCAGGAATCGTAATTTGAAGGACTGGCTGGTAAAAAATGACATTTCTGAGAGAAAAGCAGTGGGCCCTACCACCTTTCTGACCAGAAAGGCTGGATGCTACCGGTGTACAGGGTGCATTACGTGCAGCTACCTGGAGCATGGCAATTCCTTCTCCCACCCACATTCGGGGGAGCGGATAGCCATTCGGCAGGTGCTGACATGTAGTAGCACCTTTGTGGTGTACATCATCCGCTGTCCGTGTGGTCTTCTCTATGTAGGGAAGACCACTAGACAGTTCAAAGAGCGCATGTCGCTCCACAGGTCAGCCATTCGACATGCCTTAGAGGGTGGAAAGGATGCCATGAATCAACCGGTGGCTAGACACTTCAAATTATTAAATCATAGTCTGGCCACTTTGAGATATAAAATCATTGATGCTGAGCCGAAGCGATTGAGAGGGGGGGATAGGAGTAAAGCTCTTCTACAAAGAGAGGCAAGATGGATACATCGTTTAAGTACCATAGCACCTAAAGGTCTTAACGAGTATCTTCCCTTAAATTGCTTCCTATGAAGTATATGTGTCAGGTTATGCTTTTTGAGATATTACTCTTACCATCCGCGGATAATCTAGATATGTGTTGCCCACTAGTCACATTTACTAATTTTGATGTGGGTTGTTCATTTAATTCCTGCCGATCACGATAGTTCTTTTTATGTTTAGCGCTTTTTGTACCAAGCCTATATCTGTTACAGTCTGCTATGTACTATTGCTGTATCCGCTGTGGGTTGACTTATTTCTGATGTTTTAACACACGCATATGCTCATTGTTTATTTGTTAATTTGGTTGCTAGGAGACCGTCTGTGCGGCCGGGCGCACAGGAAGTGCGCGGCGCTATGCAGTGTCGTCACTGGACCCGGTGCCCGCGATGATGGTCCGTCTACACGAGGTGGGGTGAGTGGCTATTTAAATGTTTTTTGTTCACTATGTTCTTATCCTGATGACGATAGTAAAGTATCGAAACGTTGAAATTTGAACCAGAGACCACTGTGTCCAGTTTACTTTGAATCGAAAACCTGAGAGTGCCGCTGCTTTCCTTTCCTATATATATATATATGTATGTATATGTGTGTATATATATATATATATATAATATATATATGTGTATATATGTATATATATATATATATATATATATATATATATGTGTGTGTGTGTGTGTATATATATATATATATATAATATATATATATATATATATATATATATATATATATATATATATGTGTGTGTATGTATATAATATATATATATATATATATATTAGTGATGAGCGGGTTCGGTTCCTCGGAATCCGAACCCCCCCGAACTTCAGCCTTTTTACACGGATCCGAGGCAGACTCGGATCTTCCCGCCTTGCTCGGCTAACCCGAGCGCGCCCGAACGTCATCATCCCGCTGTCGGATTCTCGCGAGGCTCGGATTCTATCGCAAGACTCGGATTCTATATAAGGAGCCGCGCGTCGCCGCCATTTTCACACGTGCATTGAGATTCATAGGGAGAGGACGTGGCTGGCGTCCTCTCCATTTAGATTAGAAGAGTGAGAGTGAGACACTTGATTTACTGGAGCTTAGGAGTACTCAGAGAGTGCAGAGTTTACTAGTGACTGACCAGTGACCACCAGTGCAGTTTTTTTATTATATTATTATTTAAAATAATCCGTTCTCTGCCTGAAAAAAAAACGATACACAGTAACAGTATACCATATCTGTGCTCAGCCTCAGTGTGCTGCATCATCTATGTATATCTGACTGTGCTGAGTGCTCAGTGCTCACACAGCTTAATTGTGGGGGAGACTGGGGAGCAGTTATAGCAGGAGTACATATTATTTAACAGTGCACACTTTTGCTGCCAGAGTGCCACTGCCAGTGTGACTGACCAGTGACCACTGTCTGACCACCAGTATATTGTGATTGTCTGCCTGAAAAAGTTAAACACTCGCCGTGTGGTGTTTTTATTCTATAAACGCATTCTGCTGATAGTGTCCAGCAGGTCCGTCATTAATTATATAATATATACCTGTCCGGCTGCAGTAGGGATATATATATATTTTTTTATATCATTATCATCCGGTCTATATTAGCAGCAGACGCAGTACGGTAGTCCACGGCTGTAGCTACCTCTGTGTCGGCAGTCGCTCGTCCATCCATAAGTATACTAGTATCCATCCATCTCCATTGTTTACCTGAGGTGCCTTTTAGTTGTGCCTATTAAAATATGGAGAACAAAAATGTTGAGGTTCCAAAAATAGGGAAAGATCAAGATCGACTTCCACCTCGTGCTGAAGCTGCTGCCACTAGTCATGGCCGAGACGATGAAATGCCAGCAACGTCGTCTGCCAAGGCCGATGCCCAATGTCATAGTACAGAGCATGTAAAATCCAAAACACCAAATATCAGTAAAAAAAGGACTCAAAAATCTAAAATAAAATTGTCAGAGGAGAAGCGTAAACTTGCCAATATGCCATTTACCACACGGAGTGGCAAGGAACGGCTGAGGCCCTGGCCTATGTTCATGGCTAGTGGTTCAGCTTCACATGAGGATGGAAGCACTCAGCCTCTCGCTAGAAAAATGAAAAGACTCAAGCTGGCAAAAGCACAGCAAAGAACTGTGCGTTCTTCGAAATCACAAATCCACAAGGAGAGTCCAATTGTGTCGTTTGCGATGCCTGACCTTCCCAACACTGGACGTGAAGAGCATGCGCCTTCCTCCATTTGCACGCCCCCTGCAAGTGCTGGAAGGAGCACCCGCAGTCCAGTTCCTGATAGTCAGATTGAAGATGTCAGTGTTGAAGTACACCAGGATGAGGAGGATATGGGTGTTGCTGGCACTGGGGAGGAAATTGACCAGGAGGATTCTGATGGTGAGGTGGTTTGTTTAAGTCAGGCACCCGGGAAGACACCTGTTGTCCGTGGGAGGAATAGGGCCATTGACATGCCTGGTGAAAATACCAAAAAAATCAGCTCTTCGGTGTGGAAGTATTTCAACAGAAATGCGGACAACATTTGTCAAGCCGTGTGTTGCCTTTGTCAAGCTGTAATAAGTAGGGGTAAGGACGTTAACCACCTCGGAACATCCTCCCTTATACGTCACCTGCAGCGCATTCATCATAAGTCAGTGACAAGTTCAAAAACTTTGGGCGACAGCGGAAGCAGTCCACTGACCAGTAAATCCCTTCCTCTTGTAACCAAGCTCACGCAAACCACCCCACCAACTCCCTCAGTGTCAATTTCCTCCTTCCCCAGGAATGCCAATAGTCCTGCAGGCCATGTCACTGGCAATTCTGACGAGTCCTCTCCTGCCTGGGATTCCTCCGATGCATCCTTGCGTGTAACGCCTACTGCTGCTGGCGCTGCTGTTGTTGCTGCTGGGAGTCGATGGTCATCCCAGAGGGGAAGTCGTACTCGTAAGACCACTTTTACTACTTCCACCAAGCAATTGACTGTCCAACAGTCCTTTGCGAGGAAGATGAAATATCACAGCAGTCATCCTGCTGCAAAGCGGATAACTGAGGCCTTGGCATCCTGGGCGGTGAGAAACGTGGTTCCGGTATCCATCATTACTGCAGAGGCAACTAGAGACTTGTTGGAGGTACTGTGTCCCCGGTACCAAATACCATCTAGGTTCCATTTCTCTAGGCAGGCGATACCGAAAATGTACACAGACCTCAGAAAAAGACTCACCAGTGTCCTAAAAAATGCAGTTGTACCCAATGTCCACTTAACCACGGACATGTGGACAAGTGGAGCAGGGCAGGCTCAGGACTATATTACTGTGACAGCCCACTGGGTAGATGTATGGACTCCCGCCGCAAGAACAGCAGCGGCGGCACCAGTAGCAGCATCTCGCAAACGCCAACTCTTTCCTAGGCAGGCTACGCTTTGTATCACCGCTTTCCAGAATACGCACACAGCTAAAAACCTCTTACGGCAACTGAGGAAGATCATCGCAGAATGGCTTACCCCAATTGGACTCTCCTGTGGATTTGTGGCATCGGACAACGCCAGCAATATTGTGTGTGCATTAAATATGGGCAAATTCCAGCACGTCCCATGTTTTGCACATACCTTGAATTTGGTGGTGCAGAATTATTTAAAAAACGAGAGGGGCGTGCAAGAGATGCTGTCGGTGGCCAGAAGAATTGCGGGACACTTTTGGCGTACAGGCACCACGTACAGAAGACTGGAGCACCACCAAAAACGCCTGAACCTGCCCTGCCATCATCTGAAGCAAGAAGTGGTAACGAGGTGGAATTCAACCCTCTATATGCTTCAGAGGTTGGAGGAGCAGCAAAAGGCCATTCAAGCCTATACAACTGAGCACGATATAGGAGGTGGAATGCACCTGTCTCAAGCGCAGTGGAGAATGATTTCAACGTTGTGCAAGGTTCTGCAACCTTTTGAACTTGCCACACGTGAAGTCAGTTCAGACACTGCCAGCCTGAGTCAGGTCATTCCCCTCATCAGGCTTTTGCAGAAGAAGCTGGAGACAATGAAGGAGGAGCTAACACAGAGCGATTCCGCTAGGCATGTGGGACTTGTGGATGGAGCCCTTAATTCGCTTAACAAGGATTCACGGGTGGTCAATCTGTTGAAATCAGAGCACTACATTTTGGCCACCGTGCTCGATCCTAGATTTAAAACCTACCTTGGATCTCTCTTTCCGGCAGACACAAGTCTTCTGGGGTTCAAAGAACTGCTGGTGGCAAAATTGTCAAGTCAAGCGGAACGCGACCTGTCAACATCTCCTCCTTCACATTCTCCCGCAACTGGGGGTGCGAGGAAAAGGCTCAGAATTCCGAGCCCACCCGCTGGCGGTTATGCAGGGCAGTCTGGAGCGACTGCTGATGCTGACATCTGGTCCGGACTGAAGGACCTGACAACGATTACGGACATGTCGTCTACTGTCACTGCATATGATTCTCTCCCCATTGAAAGAATGGTGGAGGATTATATGAGTGACCGCATCCAAGTAGGCACGTCAGACAGTCCGTACTTATACTGGCAGGAAAAAGAAGCAATTTGGAGGCCCTTGCACAAACTGGCTTTATTCTACCTAAGTTGCCCTCCCACAAGTGTGTACTCCGAAAGAGTGTTTAGTGCCGCCCCTCACCTTGTCAGCAATCGGCGTACGAGGTTACATCCAGAAAATGTGGAGAAGATGCTGTTCATTAAAATGAATTATAATCAATTCCTCCGTGGAGACATTGACCAGCAGCAATTGCCTCCACAAAGTACACAGGGAGCTGAGATGGTGGATTCCAGTGGGGACGAATTGATAATCTGTGAGGAGCGGGATGTACACGGTGATATATCGGAGGATGATGATGAGGTGGACATCTTGCCTCTGTAGAGCCAGTTTGTGCAAGGTGAGATTAATTGCTTCTTTTTTGGTGGGTGTCCAAGCCAACCCGTCATTTCAGTCACAGTCGTGTGGCAGACCCTGTCACTGAAATGATGGGTTGGTTAAAGTGTGCATGTCCTGTTTATACAACATAAGGGTGGGTGGGAGGGCCCAAGGACAATTCCATCTTGCACCTCTTTTTTCTTTCATTTTTCTTTGCGTCATGTGCTGTTTGGAGGGTGTTTTTTGGAAGGGCCATCCTGCGTGACACTGCAGTGCCACTCCTAGATGGGCCAGGTGTTTGTGTCGGCCACTAGGGTCGCTTAGCTTAGCAATCCAGCGACCTCGGTGCAAATTTTAGGACTAAAAATAATATTGTGAGGTGTGAGGTGTTCAGAATAGACTGAAAATGAGTGGAAATTATGGTTTTTGAAGTTAATAATACTTTGGAATCAAAATGACCCCCAAATTCTATGATTTAAGCTGTTTTTTGAAAAAAACACCCGAATCCAAAACACACCCGAATCCGACAAAAAAATTCGGTGAGGTTTTGCCAAAACGCGTTCGAACCCAAAACACGGCCGCGGAACCAAAACCAAAACACAAAACCCGGAAAATTTCCGGTGCTCATCACTAGTATGTATGTATTTTCTTCCTGCGGTGGCCGTGATCTGCTGGTGTAAGGTAGTATTTTCAGATGAGGCCACGCACATTTTAATGAGGCCGGGAGCGCGTGCATGCTTTTTCATTTTTATATCTATTTGGGGGGGGGGTTATATCTATGGGGGCGGCATTTATTTTTATTAGGTCAATGGGGGTGGGCGCATTTTGAAATCTCGCACTGGGAGCCAAATTGGCCAGAAACAGCCCTGCAAGCATGGCTGACCTTCCACAGCCTCTTTCCCTTTAGCGCTGCCACTTTGTGGGACACATTTTATTGTGTTTGTGTGGCTCCAGCATTGTTCCCCACTGGGCCTTCATGCCCCATTCCTTTCCTACACAGACCATGCCCTTCCTTGTTGCTGAGCACCCCAGGGGTGGAACTACCAGTGATGCAGCAGGTGCATAGCACCAGGGCCCCTGGGGACTAAGTGTCCACTGCTACCCAGACCAGCAATACATTTTTCCCTTGGCTTGCTGTCCAACTAGTTTGAGCAATGTCAGATGGCACCGGGAGCAATGTTTGCCCCACTGCCTGAGGAACTTGCCCCTTACCTTATAGAGGTGGGGCTGACCTTGTGCATGTGCAGCTGTTTCAATCTGCCATCCGAGCCAGACTAATATAGGAGTCCGTCGACTAACAGCTAATGATCACAGCGGTGTACTGCCCCTAATTCAGACAGTAGTGAATTCTTCCTGATTCACAGCTGTTTGCGAAATAAAGGCAGCTCACAGCCGTTGTAAATGGTGCTGACAGAAATTTTCTGACCAAGTGGCGAACTGAGGAAACCACAGACAAAGTAGAGACTGCTGTGTTCCCTACCCACCAAGGTACACTCTGCACCTGTTCTTTGCACCATGTAGGACTGATTGTACCTCTGCCTCTCCCTGTCACTTCCTGTCACCCAGTGGCATGTATCTCACATTATGAACTTGAAGTGGGGCAGGGGGACTCAAAGCATATTTTTGCACCACTCACAAGTTCCACCAGTGGACCACACCAATGGCTGGTCACTGCATTACTCTGATAGGCCCTTCATGCCTCAGTCTGACACTGTATGAACAAGATACAGTATGTGCTGTGGTCCCCCTGATTTTTCATTTACAAAAAAAAAAAAAAAGACTCCCGTAGTTTTCTATGGAGGCTAAAAAAAATCCAAAAAGATAAGCTTCCTCGAGCTTGATCTGAAAAGCCAATGTCTTAAAGCTCCCATACATCAGCAATCACAAAAAATAAATAAATTGCAGATTCTGAGATTTTTTCCCAGATTTAAAAATTTCCCAATCCACCAATCTGTGCCCATACATTAGATATTTTTCAGTGATTTGCAGACCAATCTTGAAAGGCTCATCAGTTTACTAGAAATGGTCTGCAAATCAGCTGATCAGTGGCGCACAGGTGGGGTTCCTAGTACCTGGAAACCCCCCTGATGAGCCGAGTTTTCTATTTTGAGACGGGGACAGCTTTGTTTTTGTCTCCAAGTATATGTGTGTGTGTGTGTGTGTGTGTGTGTGTGTGTGTGTGTGTATGTACACTGCTCAAACAAATAAAGGGAACACTAAAATAACACATCCTAGATTTGAATGAATGAAATATTCGTATTAAATACTTTGTTCTTTACATAGTTGAATGTGCTGACAACAAAATCACACAAAAATGATCAATGGAAATCAAATGTATTTACCCATGGAGGTCTGGATTTGGAGCCACCTTCAAAATTAAAGTGGAAAAACACACTACAGGCTGATCCAACTTTTGATGTAATGTCCGTAAAACGAGTCAAAATGAGGCTCAGTAGTGTGTGTGGCCTCCACGTGCCTGTATGATGTGTGTGTTTATGTATGTGTGTATGTATGTATGTATGTATGTATATGTATGTATATATATATATATATATATATATATATATATATATAATATACACACACACACAGTGGTCGAAGTGGAAATTTTTAAGTGGGGGTATGCAAAAGTAAAGGATACAATTATGCGCGCGCTCCAGAAAAGGGGGCGTGGCCACTCAAAAGGGGACGTGGCCAGTGTAGTAGAACCCCTTATACTATCTAGTACTGGTGCCCCTTTCACCTTATAGCACACGGAAATTCACATTTTCAGCTCGTACCGTGTGCAATAATGTGAATTTCGGCTCGTACCGTGTGCTATATTCACATTATAGCACACGGTACGAGCTGAAATTCACATTATAGCACACTGTACGAGCCGAAATTCACATTATAGCACTAGGGATGTGCACTTGAAATTTTTCGGGTTTTGGTTTTGGGTTCGGTTCCGCGGCCGTGTTTTGGGTTCGACCGCGTTTTGGCAAAACCTCACCGAAATTTTTTTGTCGGATTCGGGTGTGTTTTGGATTCGGGTGTTTTTTTCAAAAAACCCTAAAAAACAGCTTAAATCATAGAATTTGGGGGTCATTTTGATCCCAAAGTATTATTAACCTCAAAAACCATAATTTCCACTCATTTTCAGTCTATTCTGAATACCTCACACCTCACAATATTATTTTTAGTCCTAAAATTTGCACCGAGGTCGCTGGATGACTAAGCTAAGCGACCCTAGTGGCCGACACAAACACCTGGCCCATCTAGGAGTGGCACTGCAGTGTCACGCAGGATGGCCCTTCCAAAAAACACTCCCCAAACAGCACATGACGCAAATAAAAATGAAAGAAAAAAGAGGTGCAAGATGGAATTGTCCTTGGGCCCTCCCACCCACCCTTATGTTGTATAAACAGGACATGCACACTTTAACCAACCCATCATTTCAGTGACAGGGTCTGCCACACGACTGTGACTGAAATGACGGGTTGGTTTGGACCCCCACCGAAAAAGAAGCAATTAATCTCTCCTTGCACAAACTGGCTCTACAGAGGCAAGATGTCCACCTCATCATCATCCTCCGATATATCACCGTGTACATCCCGCTCCTCACAGATTATCAATTCGTCCCCACTGGAATCCACCATCTCAGCTCCCTGTGTACTTTGTGAAGGCAATTGCTGCTGGTCAATGTCTCCACGGAGGAATTGATTATAATTCATTTTAATGAACATCATCTTCTCCACATTTTCTGGAAGTAACCTCGTACGCAGATTGCTGACAAGGTGAGCGGCGGCACTAAACACTCTTTCGGAGTACACACTTGTGGGAGGGCAACTTAGGTAGAATAAAGCCAGTTTGTGCAAGGGCCTCCAAATTGCCTCTTTTTCCTGCCAGTATAAGTACGGACTGTCTGACGTGCCTACTTGGATGCGGTCACTCATATAATCCTCCACCATTCTTTCAATGGTGAGAGAATCATATGCAGTGACAGTAGACGACATGTCCGTAATCGTTGTCAGGTCCTTCAGTCCGGACCAGATGTCAGCATCAGCAGTCGCTCCAGACTGCCCTGCATAACCGCCAGCGGGTGGGCTCGGAATTCTGAGCCTTTTCCTCGCACCCCCAGTTGCGGGAGCAGTGCCGTTTCTAGCGGCGGGCGAGCCGTGCAACCGCACGGGGCGCCCGCCGCGGCACTTTGCGACCACTGCTCTCCTCCCTCTCTCTCCCCCCGAGCGCTCCTGCTCGGGGGGCGGGGCTTCGCGGAATGACGCGTTTGCGTCGTGACGTCACGACGCAAACGCGTCATTCCGCGAAGCCCCGCCCCCCGAGCAGGAGCGCTCGGGGGGAGGAGAGGAGGACTGGAGATAACCATCTACAGAGGAGGCGGCCGGCGCGCGGGACCCGAAGAGCGGCAAGTTGTAAGTATTCTTTTTCTCTCTCTCTCTCTCTCTCTCTCTCTCTCTCTCCCCCTCCCTCCCCCCACTTGACACCTGCCGCACTGTGTAAAATGGGGATACCTGCTGCACTCTGCAAAATGGGGATACCTGCCGCACTGTGTAAAATGGGGATACCTGCCGCACTGTGTAAAATGGGGGCACCTGCCGCACTGTGTAAATGGGGATACCTGCCGCACTGTGTAAAATGGGGGCACCTGCCGCACTGTGTAAAATGGGGGCACCTGCCGCACTGTGTAAAATGGGGATACCTGCCGCACTGTGTAAAATGGGGGCACCTGCCGCACTGTGTAAAATGGGGATACCTGCCGCACTGTGTAAAATGGGGACACCTGCCTGCGTACTGTGTAAAATGGGGGCACGTGCCTGCGTACTGTGTAAAATGGGGACACCTGCCAGCGTAATGTGTAAAATGGGGACACCTGCCTGCGTACTGTGTAAAATGGGGACACCTGCCTGCGTACTGTGTAAAATGGGGACACCTGCCTGCGTACTGTGTAAAATGGGGACACCTGCCTGCCGCACTTTGTAAAATGGGGACACCTGCCTGCCGCACTTTGTAAAATGGGGACACCTGCCTGCCGCACTTTGTAAAATGGGGACACCTGCCTGCCGCGCTTTGTAAAATGGGGACACCTGCCTGCCGCGCTGTGTAATATGGGGACACTTGCCTGGTGTAATGTGTAAAAAGGGGACTTTTTTATTTTTATTTTTTCCCCCTGTGGTGGGCGTGATATCAGACGAGGCCACGCCCACTGTAATGAGACCACGCCCATTTCAATCAGGCCACACAGCCTTGTCGGGAGCGCGCGCGCCTCCGGCGCGCGCATGCTTTTTTTCTGGCTATATGGGGGGGGGGGGCACGCAATTTTTTTTTATAGCAATGGGGGGGGGGGGGGGGGCGCATTTTGAAATCTCGCACTGGGAGCCAAATTGTCTAGAAACGGCCCTGTGCGGGAGAATGTGAAGGAGGAGATGTTGACGGGTCGCGTTCCGCTTGACTTGACAATTTTGCCACCAGCAGTTCTTTGAACCCCAGAAGACTTGTGTCTGCCGGAAAGAGAGATCCAAGGTAGGTTTTAAATCTAGGATCGAGCACGGTGGCCAAAATGTAGTGCTCTGATTTCAACAGATTGACCACCCGTGAATCCTTGTTAAGCGAATTAAGGGCTCCATCCACAAGTCCCACATGCCTAGCGGAATCGCTCCCTTTTAGCTCCTCTTCAATGCCTCCAGCTTCTTCTGCAAAAGCCTGATGAGGGGAATGACCTGACTCAGGCTGGCAGTGTCTGAACTGACTTCACGTGTGGCAAGTTCAAAAGGTTGCAGAACCTTGCACAACGTTGAAATCATTCTCCACTGCGCTTGAGACAGGTACATTCCACCTCCTATATCGTGCTCAATTGTATAGGCTTGAATGGCCTTTTGCTGCTCCTCCAACCTCTGAAGCATATAGAGGGTTGAATTCCACCTCGTTACCACTTCTTGCTTCAGATGATGGCAGGGCAGGTTCAGGCGTTTTTGGTGGTGCTCCAGTCTTCTGTACGTGGTGCCTGTACGCCGAAAGTGTCCCGCAATTCTTCTGGCCACCGACAGCATCTCTTGCACGCCCGTCGTTTTTTAAAAAATTCTGCACCACCAAATTCAAGGTATGTGCAAAACATGGGACGTGCTGGAATTTGCCCATATTTAATGCACACACAATATTGCTGGCGTTGTCCGATGCCACAAATCCACAGGAGAGTCCAATTGGGGTAAGCCATTCCGCGATGATCTTCCTCAGTTGCCGTAAGAGGTTTTCAGCTGTGTGCGTATTCTGGAAAGCGGTGATACAAAGCGTAGCCTGCCTAGGAAAGAGTTGGCGTTTGCGAGATGCTGCTACTGGTGCCGCCGCTGCTGTTCTTGCGGCGGGAGTCCATACATCTACCCAGTGGGCTGTCACAGTCATATAGTCCTGACCCTGCCCTGCTCCACTTGTCCACATGTCCGTGGTTAAGTGGACATTGGGTACAACTGCATTTTTTAGGACACTGGTGAGTCTTTTTCTGACGTCCGTGTACATTCTCGGTATCGCCTGCCTAGAGAAGTGGAACCTAGATGGTATTTGGTAACGGGGGCACACTGCCTCAAGAAATTGTCTAGTTCCCTGTGAACTAACGGCGGATACCGGAACCACGTCTAACACCAACATAGTTGTCAAGGCCTCAGTTATCCGCTTTGCAACAGGATGACTGCTGTGATATTTCATCTTCCTCGCAAAGGACTGTTGGA
This sequence comes from Pseudophryne corroboree, assembly GCF_028390025.1. Lineage (NCBI taxonomy): Eukaryota > Metazoa > Chordata > Amphibia > Anura > Myobatrachidae > Pseudophryne > Pseudophryne corroboree. The sequence continues at coordinate 613,599,851 of NC_086446.1, forward strand.
CAGTCAATTGCTTGGTGGAAGTAGTAAAAGTGGGCTTTACTGGTCAGTGGACTGCTTCCGCTGTCGCCCAAAGTTTTTGAACTTGTCACTGACTTATTATGAATGCGCTGCAGGTGACGTATAAGGGAGGATGTTCCGAGGTGGTTAACGTCCTTACCCCTACTTATTACAGCTTGACAAAGGCAACACACGGCTTGACAAATGTTGTCCGCATTTCTGGTGAAATACTTCCACACCGAAGAGCTGATTTTTTGGGTATTTTCACCAGGCAGGTCAACGGCCCTATTCCTCCCACGGACAACAGGTGTCTCCCCGGGTGCCTGACTTAAACAAACCACCTCACCATCAGAATCCTCCTTGTCAATTTCCTCCCCAGCGCCAGCAACACCCATATCCTCCTCATCCTGGTGTACTTCAAGTCCAGTGTTGGGAAGGTCAGGCATCGCAACCGACACAATTGGACTCTCCTTGTGGATTTGGGATTTCGAAGAACGCACAGTTCTTTGCGGTGCTTTTGCCAGCTTGAGTCTTTTCAGTTTTCTAGCGAGAGGCTGAGTGCTTCCATCCTCATGTGAAGCTGAACCACTAGCCATGAACATAGGCCAGGGCCTCAGCCGTTCCTTGCCACTCCGTGTGGTAAATGGCATATTGGCAAGTTTACGCTTCTCCTCCGACAATTTTAGTTTAGATTTTGGAGTCCTTTTTTTACTGATATTTGGTGTTTTGGATTTTACATGCTCTGTACTATGACATTGGGCATCGGCCTTGGCAGACGACGTTGCTGGCATTTCATCGTCTCGGCCATGACTAGTGGCAGCAGCTTCAGCACGAGGTGGAAGTGGATCTTGATCTTTCCCTAATTTTGGAACCTCAACATTTTTGTTCTCCATATTTTAATAGGCACAACTAAAAGGCACCTCAGGTAAACAATGGAGATGGATGGATACTAGTATACTTATGGATGGACGAGCGACTGCCGACACAGAGGTAGCTACAGCCGTGGACTACCGTACTGTGTCTGCTGCTAATATAGACTGGATGATAATGAGATGAAATCAATATATATTATATCACACTAGTACTGCAGCCGGACAGGTAGATATATTTATTATGTAATGACTGATGACGGACCTGCTGGACACTGTCAGCTCAGCAGCACCGCAGACTGCTACAGTAAGCTACTATAGTAGTATGTATAAAGAAGAAAGAAAAAAAAAAACCACGGGTAGGTGGTATACAATTATGGATGGACGAGCGACTGCCGACACAGAGGTAGCTACAGCCGTGGACTACCGTACTGTGTCTGCTGCTAATATAGACTGGATGATAAGGAGATGAAATCATATATATATATATATATATATATATATATATATATATATATATATATATATAATATCACTAGTACTGCAGCCGGACAGGTATATATATTTATTATGTAATGACTGATGACGGACCTGCTGGACACTGTCAGCTCAGCAGCACCGCAGACTGCTACAGTAAGCTACTATAGTAGTATGTATAAAGAAGAAAAAAAAAAAACCACGGGTAGGTGGTATACAATATTATTTATATATATATATATATATATATATATATATATATATATATATATATATATATATATATAATATATTAAACTGGTGGTCAGGTCACTGGTCACACTATCAGCAACTTGCAAGTAGTACTCCTAAGCAGACAATCACAATATATATTATACTGGTGGTCAGTGTGGTCACAATGGCAGTGTGGCACTCTGGCAGCAAAAGTGTGCACTGTACGTTATATGTACTCCTGAGTCCTGCTCTCAGACTCTAACTGCTCCCCACTGTCAGTGTCTCCCCCACAAGTCAGATAATATACAGTCACACTATCTATCACTTCAGCAAGTAACTAGTACTCCTCCTAATGCTCCCCAAAATTACTACTGTGTCTCTCTCTACTGTCTCACTCTCTTCTCTATAAAGGGAGAGGACGCCAGCCACGTCCTCTCCCTATGAATCTCAATGCACGTGTGAAAATGGCGGTGACGCGCGGCTCCTTATATAGAATCCGAGTCTCGCGAGAATCCGACAGCGGGATGATGACGTTCGGGCGCGCTCGGGTTAACCGAGCAAGGCGGGAAGATCCAAGTCGCTCGGCCCCGTGTAAAAAAACATGAAGTTCGGGCGGGTTCGGATTCCGAGGAACCGAACCCGCTCATCCCTATATAGCACACTGAAAGCTGAAATTCACATTATAGCACACTGAAAGAGCCAAAATTCACATTATAGCACACTGAATGAGCCAAAATTCACATTATAGCACACGGTATGATCCACAATTCACATTATGACACACGGTATGATCCACAATTATGGGAGAGGGAGAGTGACAGCAGGGACATAGGGACAGTGACAGAGAGAGTGACAGCAGTGACAGTGAGACCCCTACCTATCCCCTATTGATTATAGGAACATTGACAGGTTGGAGTGACCTGGGCCTTGTGCCCAGATCACCCTTAATCACCTGAGGGGGGTACTTATTAACTGGGCCTAGCACCCCCTAACTGCGCACAGGCCAGAGGCCTGACTTCACCCACGGGCCTAGCACCCGCCTAACATGGGGCCAGTTGGGTGAGCTGGGCCTAATGCCCAGGGTCACCTTATTTACCTAAAGGGCACTCTGAACTAGGGCCTTATGCCTTCTACATGGGGACAGGCCTAATGCCTGAATTAACCCCACGGGCCTAGTGCCCACCTACTGCGCCACAGGCCTAGTGCCCGAACCCTGATGGTCTAGGGATGGGAGGGGGGGGGGGGTGTGACAGGTGCCCTACCTGTCCTGGTGAGAGAGGCACCAGGGGGGGAGCTTCGTTAGCTCTTTTCATTTCCACCCCTGGTGGCCTCTCCGGTCCTCAGCTTCTGTCTTCTGCCGCTGGCCCGTCCTGGCCAGCGGCGCCGCCTCTTCTGTCTTCTGCCGCTGGCCTGTCCTGGCCAGCAGCGACGACTTTTCTTCCTCCTGGAGTGCGTCTTCTGGCCTCTTCCGTGGCCACCGGACCTCTTCGCCGCTCTTCTGCGCGGCCTCCTCACTTCTCCTCGTCCCAGCGGTATCTGACGTCAGATGGCGGGGCCTATGACGCGCCGAGTGCTGATTGGCTCGCCGCGGCCGCCTGTGATTGCTCGCTGATTCGTGAGCCGAGATTTGCGCACAGATGACGCCAATCTTTAAATGCCTCCACCGCTGCAGCCTCATCAGCGCTGGGATCAGACACTTTATCCCAGCGCTGTCCGCCGCCATCGCCTGCCGGTAAGCAGGCATACAACAGGGGGGCTGCTCCAGCAGCCCTGAGAAGAAGCTTTTAAAGAAGAATTAAGACTTCAAGGGCTGCAGCAGAGACACTGACTGTGTTAGATCTGAGTCAGACATCTCCTGCTGCAGCTCCATCACCTCCCCCAGCGGCACTGTACACTCCAGCGCCCTGGTTGCCAGTAGTGATGTGCACCGGAAATTTTTCGGGTTTTGGATTCGGTTCCAAGGCCGTGTTTTGGATTCGGACGCGTTTTGGCAAAACCTCCCTGAAATTTTTTTGTCGGATTCGAACACCTCACAATATTATATTTAGTCCTAAAATTTGCACCGAGGTCGCTGGATGACTAAGCTAAGCAACCCAAGTGGCCGACACAAACACCTGGACCATCTAGGAGTGGCACTGCAGTGTTAACGTCCTTACTCCTACTTATTACAGCTTGACAAAGGCAACACACTGCTTGACACCAGTTGTCCGAATTTCTGTCGAAATATTTCCACACCGAAAAGGTGATTTTTTTTTTTTATTTTTTTTTATTTTTTTCTGTATTTTTTTTTTTTTTTGTATTTTGACCAGGCATGTCAATGGACATATTCGTCCCACGGACAACAGGTGTCTCCCCGGGTGCCTGACTTAAACAAACCACCTCACCATCAGAATCCTCCTTGTCAATTTCCTCCCCAGTGCCAACAACACCCATATCCTCATCCTGGTGTACTTCAACAGTGACATCTTCAATTTGACTATCAGGAACTGGACTGCGGTGCTCCTTCCAGCACTTGCAGGGGGCGTGCAAATGGTGGAAGGCGCAACCTCTTCCCGTCCAGTGTTGGGAAGGTTAGGCATCGCGACCGACACAATTGGACTCTCCTTGGGGATTTGTGATTTAGAAGAACGCACAGTTCTTTGCTATGCTTTTGCCATCTTAACTCTATTAAGTTTTCTAGCAGGAGGATGAGTGCTTCCATCCTCAGGTGAAGCTGAACCACTAGCCTTGAACATAGGCCAGGCACTCAGCCGTTCCTTGCCACTCCGTGTCGTAAATGGCACATTGGCAAGTTTACGCTTCTCCTCAGACGATTTTGATTTAGATTTTTGGGTCATTTTACTGAGCTTTATTTTTTTGGATTTTACATGCTCTCTACTATGACATTGGGCATCGGCCTTGGCAGACGACGTTGATGGCATTTCATCGTCTCGGCCATGACTAGTGGCAGCAGCTTCAGCACGAGGTGGAAGTGGATCTTGATCTTTTCCTATTTTACCCTCCACATTTTTGTTCTCCATTTTTTAATGTGTGGAATTATATGCCAGTAATATTAGCAATGGCCTACTACTATATATACTGCGCACAACTGAAATGCACCACAGGTATGGATGGATAGTATACTTGACGACACAGAGGTAGGTAGAGCAGTGGCCTACTGTACCGTACTGCTATATATTATATACTGGTGGACAGCAAACTGTGCAAAACTGAAATGCACCACAGGTATGGATGGATAGTATACTTGACGACACAGAAGTAGGTAGAGCAGTGGCCTACTGTACCGTACTGCTATATTGTATATAGTGGTGGTCAGCAAACTGTGCAAAACTGAAATGCACCACAGGTATGGATGGATAGTATACTTGATGACACAGAGGTAGGTAGAGCAGTGGACTACTGTACCGTACTGCTATATATATATATATAGTTATACTGGTGGTCAGCAAAATTCTGCACTGTCCTCCTACTATATACTACAATGAAGCACAGATATGGAGCATTTTTCAGACAGAGAACGTATAATACTGGTGGTCACTGGTCAGCAAAACTCTGCACTGTCCTCCTACTATATAATACTGCTGGTCCCCAGTCCCCACAATAAAGCAATTAGCACACTGAGCACAGATATTTGCAGCACACTGAGCACAGTCAGATATGGAACGTTTTTCAGGCAGAGAACGTAGATATTTGCACTTGCAGCACACTGAGCACAGATATTTGCAGCACACTGAGCACAGATATTTGCAGCCAACTGAAAATAGAAACTGAGAGGACGCCAGCCACGTCCTCTCACGATCATCTCCAATGCACGAGTGAAAAATGGCGGCGACGCGCGGCTCCTTATATAGAATACGAATCTCGCGAGAATCCGACGTCGGGATGATGACGTTCGGGCGCGCTCAGGTTAACCGAGCAAGGCGGGAGGATCCGAGTTGCTCGGACACGTGAAAAAAAAGGTGAAGTTCGGATCCCGAGGATCCGAACCCGCTCATCACTAGTTGCCAGGTACCTACAGCGGAGGTTCCGGTTTTCTTCCAGTTAGTCACACACACGACTGATGTTCTCCTGGATCGCGTGGCCGCACTCAGGGAGGAGGTAAGTGGGTCCCCCTGGCGGGACCCGTTGTAAATCGCAATCCCGCTCGGCCGGTGGGAGGCAGGCCGCGCGCGCTGGTGTGGACACTGTGGCAGTACAGGGACCCCACTAGACCACCAGGGCAAGGGCACAGGTCGGTTTTCTCTCATAAACCGTTTATGTAAGCCCACAGTACCCGGTGGTGAAGTCCAGCAGTGAGATAAGGCTTTGACCTGTAGCCCCAGCCCCAGGGTGCCCTTTAGAATAAATGTTCCCACCCTGTAGCTGCATATCTCTCTCTCCCTCACTCCCTGTCAGCGTTTGGGCGCCATTAGGACAAGCTGATCTGATCCTGGGAATGTTTGGGCAAATCCTCCTCTGTAAAGCCGCCTGCATGTCAGCGCTGTGCATTTTACAGGACACTTAAGTATTCTACATGTCTGCTGACAGTGTTAGTTAAGAAACAGTGCATTTAGACAGGGTTATATAGTACAAGTACCCGGTGATATACATCCAGTACTACTCTGTATTGCTAGTACAGTGCAGTTTTATTGCATGTCATAATTTCTGCATTGTACAATGTGACTATGTGTGTGTGACCTCCATTTCGTGTATCTCGCTCAGATTGCTATCCCTATATTCTATAACCTGAGGGGGCTAAGTGTGTCAGGTTTCTCATTAATATAGGTAGTTCACAGGATATACTCAGTGTGTATTTTTCTCTGTGATTTTTAGTCACCATATACCTCTTGAATTCCCTGTTTTTGCTGATTCACTGCACAGGGGGTTCTTGTCAGTAGAGGCCACACACACTACTGAGCCTCATTTTGACTTGTTTTAAGTACATTACATCAAAGTTGGATCAGCCTGTAGTGTGTTTTTCCACTTTAATTTTGAGGGTGACTCCAAATCCAGACCTCCATGGGTTAATAAATTTGATTTCCATTGATAATTTTTGTGTGATTTTGTTGTCAGCACATTAAACTATGTAAAGAACAAAGTATTTAATAAGAATATTTCATTCATTCAGATCTAGGATGTGGGTCTTGATAAAAGGGAAGAAGCCCTGAAACGTTGATTACATTACTGTGTCTGCGGGTTTGTTAAGCCTCCACGAGTGCCAGCTTTCCTTGGATCTATTGAATTATTTATTTGAGCAGGGCACCGGAGCATACACTATATTAACCTTTGGAGTGCTGGACGTAAATTGGATTCTTATATATATATATATATATATATATAATTTTTTTTTTTTTTTTTTTTTTTTTTTTTTTATTCTCAGTTGAGGCGGCACTCATCGGACTTGTAAACAAATCACACACTGTACCACCACTGTACAGTACTGTACAGTGTGTAATTTCTTTTACAAATCCGATGAGTGCCACCTCGACCGCAGTACTTACCTAAGTTAACTCAGGAGGGCACCGGAGCTGCTGTGTGGAGATACTGGGCGGGATGTATTAATATAGATTGCCGCCCATCACAGCGATGTTGATTGCATATGTACATATTTATGAGAGAGAGAAAGTATACATACATGTACATATACATACACACCTACAGAAACCCCCCTTGCTAAACCCTGCGTTTGCCCCTGCTGATTATTACCATACACTACCAATCTACAACCCCAACTGATCTGTGAAATCCAACATTTTTGGACAGCCTGATTTACCAATCACAATCCTTTTTCGGTTGGAATCTGCGATCTGTGAACCCCATACATTGCAGATTTATTTGCACAATCATCTGCAAAACAGCAAATTGCTTCAATTGATTGCTGATATATGGGGGTGCTTTTAGTCATTGCAGCACAGGGGTTTCTGACCACGGTCCTCAAGGCACACTAACAGTACAGGGTTTATTAAGGATAGTAATACATGACTACAGATTACTTAATTAGTACCTCAGTTATTTTGATTTAACCATCTGTGCTCAAGAATGGATATCACTAAAACTTGGGGTGATAAGGCCCCCATAAATCAGTAATCACAAATTTGTTTTTTAGCAGATTCTGAGATTTTTTTTCCCAGCTATGAAGATTTCACAATCCACCAATCTGCGCTGATGCAATACTTTGGGTTGGAGGGAATATCCTGCAAGGATAAAACACATCATAGTGTAATATGTCCCATAAAGTCTATATCAGGCTTAAAACAAATCTACTGAAAATGGATGGCGTACCCCACTCACAATCAATGCAATCGATTTCCACATATAAAGGTATCTTTATCTATACACACAAAGAGCTGTATGAATGGTGATGCGTACCATACTTACTGATAGTAAAGCATGGATCCTCCCATAACGGTTTCTTTGGAAAACGGCACTGACCAGTGGATGGTATCACACAATTCCAACCTCAAGAGAATTGTGTGATACCATCCACTGGTCAGTGCCGTTTTCGGCCGACGGCCATACCAGTAATGCTATTCCTCTCTTGAGTTTTGTACATATTACCATTCCATAACCTTTTTAGCAAATAAAACACATTTTATTCATTACTATTCTGCATCATTTCTGGACATAAAAAGACGACTGAATCGGTATCTATTTCCAAAGAAACCGTTATGGGAGGATCCATGCTTTACTATCAGTAAGTATGGTACGCATCACCATTCATACAGCTCTTTGTGTGTATAGATAAAGATACCTTTATATGTGGAAATCGATTGCATTGATTGTGAGTGGGGTACGCCATCCATTTTCAGTGGATTTGTTTTAAGCCTGATATAGACTTTATGGGACATATTACACTATGATGTGTTTTATCCATGTTTTTTTACATATCTTCGTGAAATAACTGGTGGAGTGGAATATTGACTCTCAATACTGCAGGAGGAGTTACATAGAAGCAAGTTTTTTGACATCTATGGACAAATAAGTATACTCTGTATGAAATTGCACTGAGCGCCTTTTGCTGGATTATTATATTTTTTTGCTATTGTATTTAATAGGGGTAAGGTGGCCCCTTTCATTTTCCGGTGGCTGCATAAGTGTGTTTGCGCCTTGGGAATCTGATTTTTTCACTGGAATATCCTGCAAGTTTACAGCCATTTATAGGACACCATAAATCACTGCAATGTTTCTATGCTTTTATGGCACATGGCATTTTGGGGCCTGAGAAGCCTTTACATATGGTGTATGATGCAAGGGATATGGGTTTGCTTAATTACTGTACATGCTGGATTTTTCAGTACTGATTTACAATGAGCGTATAGCTACTATTTTAGGGTTGTTTAAAGGACTAATATGGAGGCACATAGGGGCTGATGGACGTAAGTCAGCCGTAATTGTTCCTGCATTGCGTGTACACAACAAAATATTCGCCCTGTATGCAGAATACTTCCTGCAGCCTAATCACCCAAATCCATTGGTTTCATACCCAACATCCATAGGTGTTTCTATAATGGGTGCAGTGTGTGTGGTGCACATGGGCCCCTAGGTCCGGGGGGGGGGCCACACTACAACCATATAACACACTTACCTCTCCAGAGTCCTGCGGCGGCTCTGCAGTTTGGGCACAAATAACTCGGAAATGCCACTGCCATTTCCGAGTGATTTGTACATGTGCACTAGAGATGTTCCCTGGAACAAGGCGCGGAAACCATGTTCCCAGAGACCTGCAACGGAGGCTGCACGTGGGACCCCATCTCTCCTTTAAACATTCTTGTCAACATCATTATCATTGTGCACTTGTAACAGCTCTCTCCTTGCTGCTAAAGAGCCACCTGGAAATCACTATATTTACGTTTCTTTGCACAACTGTGCATAGTCTGCAATTTTCTTGATATGCCATCATTAAACATTGCTAATGTGAAAACTAGAGATGAGCGGGTTCGGTTCTCAGAGAACCGAACCCTACCGGACTTCACCACCAGTCCGGATCTGAGTCAGGCTCGGATTTTCCCACCTGACTCGGAAACGTCATCATCCCGCTGTCTGATTCTCGTGGGGTTTGGATTCCATATAAGGAGCCGCGCGTCCCCGCCTTTTTCACTCCAGCATTGGAGAGTGTAGAGCGAGGACGTGTCTCCGTCCTCAGTGTCTGTGTCTTGTGCTGCATCTGTCCAGTCACAGTGGTTGTGTCCTCTGCTGCCATATGTCCAGTGCTGCTGTATAAGTTCAGTCCATTGCAGTGGTGCTGTGTTGTCCTGCATCAGTCCAGTGGTGGTGTCCCTGTGCTGCCGTATATGTCCAGCGGTACTGCCGTATTGTTTGTCGCTTAACTTCAGGCCCGTACACACTGGCCGATATATCGGCCATTCTCTTGAACGGCCGATATATCGCGGGTCCGTCGTTCACAGACGTGTCGCATCGGCCTCGCGGCACAGCCGACGGACAATATATCTACCGATATATTGGCGCGTCACTGTGTGTGTACCGCGGTCGTCACATGCTGCGGCGGCCGGCGGTGATTGACAGCTGAACGGGGCGGGCGTGTGTACACGCCCGCCCAGTTCATGACGTCAGTCCCCGACTGATCGGGCAGTGTGTATGCTCAACACACTGCCCGATCCGTATATAGATCGGCAGATATATCTTTCAGTGTGTACCCACCTTTAGTCATACAGCTACCTCATTGCACCTCTTTTTCCTCTTTGCATGATGTGCTCTTTGGGGCCTTTTTTTATATCTGCCCTCCTGTCTGACACTGTAGTGCCACTCCTAGATCGGCCAGGTGTTTGTGCCGCACACTTGTGTCGCTTAGCTTAGTCAAACAGCCACCTCGGTGCAACCTTTTGGCCTAAAAACAATATTTTGAGGTGTTCACAATAGACTGGAATTGAATGTTAATGAGGTTAATAATACCGTAGGAGCAAAATTACCCCCAAATTTTTGTGATTTTAGCTGTTTTATGTTTTTTTTTTTTTGTTTTTTTTTTCAAATATCATCCAGATCCAAAACACGAAAGGGTGGTTTTGGCAAAACCAAGCCAAAACCCGAAAAGTGCCCGCCGCACATCTCTAGTGAAAACACCCTGTAACAACCATGTTCTTCATCACAGATGAACTGAAGTCACCCATCAACTTAAAAGACCTAGCTGGCAGATCTTACCACAATGTACCAGCACAATGCCTTATTAACATGCTAATCAGATCTAGCATACTACAGCATAATAAACTTCAATTACTTTTTCATAGTTTAGATCGACCTGTTTAATAACTGGGTGATTACATTAATAATAAATATAGATAAATAGATAATACTTTTCTGGTGTATACATCAAAACACTTACAAGCAATATATGCAAGACAACAATTGTTTTTTCTGAAAATGCTTTCATTTTAAATTTTAAGTCCAAATACAAGAAAACAAATGCAATCTCCATGTACTAGCTAGGGGCCTAATTCAGACGGTTGGAGGTGCTATCGCTGCTGCTTACTTGGTAGCAGGAACAGGGCCGGATTAAAGGCCACATGGACCTGGGGCTGAAAATATTCAAGGGCCTATTGTGAGAAATGGGGGAGGTGTGATCAGTGCTGTGTAGGTGTAGCCAGAGCCATGTGGGAGTTTACATCCCCTACACTATCAGCTCCAATGTCTCCCTAAATATATAACTATAAAAAATACATAATTTGGTGAGAAAAATAGAAATGCAATCTTAATAGTTATGATGTATGGGCGTACATGTGGCCAGCTAGTGGCTTTTGATCATCATGCTACCAAGATATTGGGCCTATTTTTATGTAAAGGCCTGGAGCTGGAGCTCCATCCACCCCATTGTTAATCTGGCCTTGAGCAGGAACAATGCACTAGTATGGCAATGCAGTAGGAGGCGTCTGGTATAAGTAGAAACCTCCGGCTTGTATTAGTGATCCCGGGTGCAGCATTCGATCACCTGCATCGGCCGACTGCTGCAGTTCCTACAAAGTGGCCAGGAGATTTCTGTCTTCTGATGAAGATCCTGGCCTCAGCACTCCACCAAAATGTTTTGTACTTTGCTATGTACCGCACCTCCAACCACATCTGAATGAGGCCCTAGGTGCGTTTACATTTTTATGTTCAGTTATTTGCAAAAGTAACCGTTTTGTATCTGTTGGCAAATAGGGCAAACAAGGTAAGTCTCAATGCATATTTGTCAACACTCTAATCTCAAGGTCAGTCTTGGCATTGTTCGTAATAGAGAATATTGGAATTTTTTCTTTAATTAAAAGACTACCCTAAGAAAAATTATACATGTATTTATGCATAACATATAATTCTCGGCCAGCACCCACCACCCCCCTGGGCGGGATGAAATGGAGTCTGAGATCACCTAAGGTGCGGGCAGGGCCGGATTAAGGGAGGTGGGGGCCCCGGGCAACAAACGTGTGGGGGCCCCACTGCTAAAATTTCTGGGACACCACCCCCCCACTACTAAAATTGCTGGTGGGAGACCCCCCACCCCCATGGGTAAACAATGCCCCCCACAAGCACGTACACACACACACCAATTCCTGCCACAGATTCCCCCCCCCCCCCAACACACACACAAACACTCACTCACCCAGGACGCGCCTCAGCCTGGCCGGTGACAGCAGCACACGCCGGCGACTCAGTCAGTCAGTGTCTTACGGGATAGAGAAGGGAAATCCCAGGGACACTGATTAAGCCGTCGGCGTGTGCTGAATACAGAGCTCCTCAGCGGCTGCCACCGGCGTGTGCTGTATCCGGAGCTCTCGCCGGCCACGGGAGACTGTTTCAATTTAAGAAGCAGGGGTCTGTGGAGGCCCTTAATGTGTGGGGTCCCCGGGATGGCCGCCCATGTCGCCCCTCCCATAATCCGGCTCTGGGTGCGGGATGCCAGATGCTCTCGGATGTCTTTTGAAAGTTCAGTCCCTTACGAAGCATGGTTTTGCCTTGTAAGTGATTTCCCCTTTAAAAAAATGTACGAGATCGGCCGGCATCCCACATCTCCGGCGATCTCGGACTGCATTTCATCCTGCCGCTAGTGTTGTAATCCCCTGTTTTGGTTAACCAATATCTATTTTATTAACAAGTAACCATAGGGTAGCGTGTAAAGCTTGTTGTCCGAAAGTACAGGAACCAGTTGTGCAAAATAGTACAGTATGAATAACAATAATTTAGAAACTGGCAATGTGAATATGTATTATCATACATCCCAGCATATAAAAATAGACACTGTGAAACAAATGGTTTTCTATTTTTCTCATTCATCCATAGGGGACACTGGAGGACATATTGATATTGTGTTATTGTCAAGGTTGAATGGCCTCAACATTTAAATAAATGAAGGTGACAAGTGCACCTCTCGGATCTGAACGCCAAAAGCCTATACAACAGTGCAGAGTGTGGTCTTGCCATCATGAAATCTCCTCCATGTGATGTCTATGGTATCCGGTCTCTAGGTCGACCACTATTGGTCGACAGTAACTAGGTCGACGGGGTTTCTAGGTCGACATGTTCTAGGTCAACAGGTCAAAAGATCGACATGCGATTTTCACAATTTTTTTTCTTTTTTGGAACTTTTTCATACTTAACGATCCACGTGGACTACGGTTGGGAATAGTAAGTAACCTGTGCCGAGTGCAGCGCTAGCAGACCGAGGCATCTTGCGCGAAGCATGGCGAGCAAAGCGAGTGGACACGGTGCACTTATTGGGGTTCCTGGGCACTCTACTGAGAAAATTACACCATTTAAAAAAAAAAAAAACCATGTCGACATGTTGACCTAGAAACCCTGTCGACCTAGTTACTGTCGACCAATAGTGGTCGACCTAGACACTGTCGACCTTCCATACTACACCCAAATCTATACTTGAGATGTTGGCTGTTCAGCACTTTGAGTGTATCTAAGATACTGTATATTGCTAGGGATGCTCAGAGTGATGGAGCAACTGATGACAACTTATGCTCAAAGGCAGAATCAAATAACTATAAGACCAAAATATATATTAGAGATCTGCGCCGACCCCTGTGTTCTAGTTTTGGATCTGTATAAGCTTCACATTTTGGTTTTGCCAAAAACACCCTCATGGCTTTCAAAAAATTATAACAACTACTGAAATCACATCAATTGTGCCTTTGTTTATTCCTACAGCATTATTGGCCTCAATAACATTCATTTTTAGCCCTTTCCACTCAATTTTAAAAAACCTGACAGCTCAAAATATTGTTTCATCCAGTTTAGGCCAAAAGGTTGCACCAAGCTAGCTGGCAGACTTAGGGGTCTATTTACTAAGCCTTGAATGTAGATAAAGTACCAGCCAATCAGCTCCTAACTGCCTTGTCACAGGCTGCATTTGAAAAATGACAGTAATGAGCTGGCTGGCTGGTACTTTATTTCCGTGCACTTTATCTCCATCTAAGGCTTAGTAAATAGACCCCTTAGCTAGGCGACGGCAGAGGGCGGCACAAACATGTGGCAGTTCAACTTCAAACATAGCAGATCTAGGAAACAGTGGCAGTACAGTGGCAGACAAGACTGCAATTTAATAAACTGTACGAGCCCATTGAAAGTAACCATGAATGTTTTAATTAAGAACTAGATCAGAGGGAAGGATTGATTTGTAAGTTAATTTAATTCTTTAATTCAAAAACAATGTTAATCAAGGGGGCATTGGAGATGGTAATGATCAAACATTTTCTTTTATCACCTTTTCTCTTCTGAGTTGCTGTAAAAGAAAGAGAGAGAGAAGGATTAGCTTAGAATTTGATGGCAGATAAGAACCATTGGCCCATCTAATGCGTACACACACACACACACACACACACACACACTTTTGTTTTATTTGTTGTGAGCAACCAACCTACCAGTATGTTTTTGGATTGTGGGATAAAATGGAACTGGAGCACAAAGGAATCCCACGCAAGCACAGAGAGAATACACACTTGGCTAGGGCCATGGTGGAGATCGAACCCATGACCTCAGAGTTGTGAGGCAATATTGCTAACCATTACACTATCCATACTGCCCTAGTTGCTGTAAAAGAAAGTAGAGTTGATTAGTTAGCATACCAGTGTCAAACTGTTAGAAAATCTCAGGGATGTCATAGCAAGATGGCTTAAACTCTTCTGAAGATTAGTAATTTCCAATAATGTATTTTACATTGTAACAGTACTACAACTGGCTGAATTTGAACTGTCCCATGTTTTCTCCACATGATAAACTTGGTGGTTCAGAATTTTTTTTTTTTAAATGACAGGGACGTGAAGGAGATGCTGTCTGTGGCCCAAATAAATGCTTGACATTTTCAGCATTCACTCAGCAACTGCATGTAGAAGATTGTACCGTCTGCAAGAACCAATCCATTTCCCATGCCACCAACTGAAGCAAGAGGTAGTGACCAGGTGGAATTGCACCCTTGATATCAGGCATTCCCAACCACAGTCCTCAAGGCACACCAACAGTGCAGGTTTTAGTAATATCCAGGCTTCAGCAAAGATGGTTAAATCAAAATAACTGAGGTACTAATTAAGTCACCTGTGTTCAAGCCTGGATATCACTAAAACCAGGACTGTTAGTGTGCCTTGAGGACCGTAGTTGGGAAACACTGCTTTATATGCTTCAGCAAATGAAGGAATAGCAGCAAGCCAACAAAACCTGCACATGAACCTATAACATAGGGAGATGAGGGGGAATGTACCTTACTTCAGCAAACTGGAGAATACTCGCTGCTTTATGCAAGCTACTGGAAAACCCCCCATTTGAAATAGTAAATAATGAAATGTGGAAAAAGACTCTAAAAATTAAGTACAAATTCTATGAGGAAGACCTTAGCCACCCAATGCAACAAAGTACAGGGACTTCTGTAATTGTGGATTTCAGTGTTGCCAATTTTATATTTCTCTTACGTCCTAGTGGATACTGGGTCTTGTACTTTAGTACAATGGGATATAGATTGGGTCCACTGGAGCCTGGCACTTTAAAAATCTTTAGTGTGTGTATGTATGTGCTGGCCCCTCCCCTCTATGCCCCTCCTACCAGACTCTGTTTAGAAAAATGTGCCCAAGGAGCCGGGTGCATTTTTCTGGAGCTCCAGAGAGTTTCCTTTGTTTTTATTTTAGTTACTATTTTCAGGTAGCCCTGGTTGGCAACCAGGCTACCTGCTTTGTGGGACTTAGAGGGGGTACCGAACCAACCTCCTGATGGTTAATGGTTCGTAATCCCAGCTGACAGGGTACTGATCACACATCGTTAGTATGTGTGCCCACACCAGCAGCTAGCTACCACCCTCTAACAGATGCCTAAGTACAAGGTGCGGTGAGTGTTACACCGGGGTCCCGGTTAGCGGGTCCCCAGTGCAGTTTTGGCAGCAAGTCATGTGGCGGTCACGGGCCCATAGCTTTTATGCCCACCGTGGACAAACTGGCTAAGGGCTGATGCCTCTCCGTCCTCACTGTCACAAAAGGCTTTGTGTGTACTGTATGCATATTATGTTATTTCTAACATAGCCAGTATACACTAATGATCAGGGACTGCCATTACAGGGGGCTGGGCTTCCCAGAGTGGGACCTGAGGCGGGAAGGCGCCATTTCGTGCTGCTGCGGATCAAGACTGCCTGCACGCTGCTCCTCCAGAGACCCACGCTGCTACAGGACTCTGTGCTGGTGCCAGGGTTCATAGAAAGGGGGGAGCCCGCCAGTGGTAGCACCGCTGCACTACTGTCAGGTCATACACTTAGTTACACATTGTACTGCTGTGTTGCTGTGTGCTGGTGTCCGCTCCTCAGTGTCACTCCAGGGGCTCTCTAGGGTCTGTGTGAAGGTGTTGGTCAGTGGGCTGCGTTGTTTTTACAGTTGTGTAAGATGTCTGTGGACATGGTAATGTGTCCTGCTTGTAACTCAACCCCGTCTTCAGCGGGGTCACTCATGTGTGAACAATGTTCCTTATCTCCACAAGGTCACAGTTCACAGGCACCTGCCTGGCTAGATAGTTTTAAAAGCATGATTCAGAATGTTAATTCAGGATTATCTGCAGCTAGAAAAGAGACAGGTGTTAATGTGTGGCCAAAGCAGCAGATACCAAGAAGGCTTCTCAGCCCCCTCTAGTGGCTTCACATAAACGCTCACTGCCACAGGTGCTCCAGTCTGATTCTGATCAGCCTGATGTAGATGATGTAGATGATGATGATGATATGGATGAGGACAGCGCTCTGTCTCCAGGGGTGGAGGCCCTCATATTTGCTGTGAGAGAGGCTCTTCACATTCTGGATCAGGAGTCAGAGCCAGATGAGGAGTTGTATTTTAATGTTAGACCCAAGACTTTAGCAACTTTTCCTGTGTCTAAAGAGTTAAACTCCCTGTCCAAGGAAGCATGGTTAAACCTTGATAAAAAATGTAAAATTCCTCAGAGGGTTTTAACTACTTTTTCCCCTCCAAGCTGAGGATAGGAAGGTATGGGAAAATCCCCCATCAGTTGATACGTCTGTATCCAAACTGTCTAAGAAATTGGTACTGCAAGTGCCAGGGGCTATATCCCTAAAAGAGCCAGCTGACCGTAAAATTGAGACCACACTCAAGGCAATATATATGGCACAGGCGCAGCACAATGCCCCACAATTGTTTGTGGGTAGATTTCCAGGGCAATAGCCAAGTGGTCAGTTAATGTTCTTGATGGTTTAGACTCGCTGCCCCGGGATGAGGTAATTACTCTGCTGCAACATATACAGGATGCTGCAAATTTTATGAGTGAGGCTATTAAGAAGTTATGTAAGATAAATGGCCTCACTACCGCTATGGCTGTTTCGATGCACAGAGCTCTGTGGTTATGTCAGTGGCAGGCAATCATCCCCAATGCACCCCCAAAATACAGTCCATTAAGCAAAGTTGTACAAGATGGAATAGTCCTTGGGCCTTCCCACCTATGTTTATGTTGCATATTAAAATCTAGGACATGCACAGTTTAACTAACCAAGCACATCAGTGACAGGGACTGCCACTTTTGTGGCTGAAGTGCTTGGTTTGTTTGGGCCTCCACAAACCAATTTTTTGGAAGGACTACCTCCGATCATTAATGAGGAGGCTGATGATTAGGGTGTTAATTACAACAATTTATTATATTTTTTGCAAATAAATTCCATAAACTCACCGCAAATGACGTAACTCACCTTTGCTCACCTTTCTTATGTCTTCCCTGTATCCCTTCTGCTTTCTTGTTTCCTTTGTCACTCTCCTCATGAGTCCATATCTTCAGCCTAGGTATCCCTTACTCCCTATATGCGGTCCTTTGTGTCTGATCATCTGAATCTCTCTCTCCTTTACTTACCCCCTACACCTCTCGCTCCCTGTACCTCACTCTTCCATCTCACCCCCTGCACCTCTCACTCCCTCCCTATCTCACCCTCTGTTCCTCTCACTCCCCCATCTCCCCCCCCTGTTCCTTTCACTGCCTGCTCCTCTCACTCGCACCTCACTCCCCCATCTCACCGCCTGCTCCTCTCTCACTCGCACCTCTCGCTCCCCCGTCTCACCCCATGCACCTCTCACTCCCCCATCTCACACCCTGCTCCCATAGAAGTCTGCTAGGGATGAAGGAAACAGGAAGCCAGCTCTTTGCTTATCGCTGCCCGATCTGGCGGTCCCGGAGGGAAGAAACACCTTCCAATGGGACTGCCTGTAGTGACTGACAGGTGTGACAATAGGAAGTCACTGCTAGTCACAGTGAAGTCACGGACTGCTTCTGGCTCACTGACACTGAACGGGGTGGTAGATTTTACCTGGGGGGCTGCAATCCTGCAAAAGGTGCACCAAGCGGGATTACAGCATTTAAAGATGCTCAAAATGGGTGTCTCAGTTCTTGCACATTCAGAAGTACAACTGTACACCAGGGAAGGGCTTGTTCCGGTATTAGCATAAAGTCGCAGATGCTGCCCCAGTTTTTGTTTCAGATTCACATTAGGATATATCTGATTGATTAATATGTAAGTTGTGATTGTTACGTATTTCTTTCACCTACAATTCCATTTGTTTGCAGCAGAAGTCATTTTTGAGGAAAGTTAATTTTTCTAAACAATATCTATTGTCTGTAGTTGTTTCTAGGTTACTGACAGCACAATGTACCCTGCCATGTTACAACTGCATTTCTAAAGGTTTCCATAGCCAACCTACTAAAATAGACTGAAACTGCATTCTTTTAAAAAAAATTATTTCCCTGACTTTGGATCAAGAATGGAGAATTATGAGTTCTAAGAACCTAAAACATGCCCTGCTAATTATATTCTGATCGCTATCTCGATTTCTAGATAGGAATCTGGTTTATCCAGCGGGCAATATTATAGTAGTGTCTGCCAAAGTCGACATATAAGGAGTGAGATGAACTGAAGTCACCTGTCAGCTTCCATTGCTCATTCGGTGTAAAGGTTGCATGCAGTACAATAGGGAAGAAAACCCTTTAGAAGGTCATATACTGTAAGCAGAAGGAAAACTGAGCATTTTACTGAAGCACTTTCACACAGTAGGGATCGTTTTTTACATTAAAAATTAGAGATGAGCGCCTGAAATTTTTCGGGTTTTGTGTTTTGGTTTTGGGTTCGGTTCCGCGGCCGTGTTTTGGGTTCGAACGCGTTTTGGCAAAACCTCACCGAATTTTTTTTGTCGGATTCGGGTGTGTTTTGGATTCGGGTGTTTTTT
Source organism: Pseudophryne corroboree (assembly GCF_028390025.1). Lineage (NCBI taxonomy): Eukaryota > Metazoa > Chordata > Amphibia > Anura > Myobatrachidae > Pseudophryne > Pseudophryne corroboree. The sequence continues at coordinate 613,619,058 of NC_086446.1, forward strand.
TCAAAAAACACAAAAAAACAGCTTAAATCATAGAATTTGGGGGTCATTTTGATCCCAAAGTATTATTAACCTCAAAAACCATAATTTACACTCATTTTCAGTCTATTCTGAATACCTCACACCTCACAATATTATTTTTAGTCCTAAAATTTGCACCGAGGTCGCTGTGTGAGTAAGATAAGCGACCCTAGTGGCCGACACAAACACCGGGCCCATCTAGGAGTGGCACTGCAGTGTCACGCAGGATGTCCCTTCCAAAAAACCCTCCCCAAACAGCACATGACGCAAAGAAAAAAAGAGGCGCAATGAGGTAGCTGTGTGAGTAAGATTAGCGACCCTAGTGGCCGACACAAACACCGGGCCCATCTAGGAGTGGCACTGCAGTGTCACGCAGGATGTCCCTTCCAAAAAACCCTCCCCAAACAGCACATGACGCAAAGAAAAAAAGAGGCGCAATGAGGTAGCTGTGTGAGTAAGATTAGCGACCCTAGTGGCCGACACAAACACCGGGCCCATCTAGGAGTGGCACTGCAGTGTCACGCAGGATGTCCCTTCCAAAAAACCCTCCCCAATCAGCACATGATGCAAAGAAAAAGAAAAGAAAAAAGAGGTGCAAGATGGAATTGTCCTTGGGCCCTCCCACCCACCCTTATGTTGTATAAACAAAACAGGACATGCACACTTTAACCAACCCATCATTTCAGTGACAGGGTCTGCCACACGACTGTGACTGATATGACGGGTTGGTTTGGACCCCCCCCAAAAAAGAAGCAATTAATCTCTCCTTGCACAAACTGGCTCTACAGAGGCAAGATGTCCACCTCATCTTCACCCTCCGATATATCACCGTGTACATCCCCCTCCTCACAGATTATCAATTCGTCCCCACTGGAATCCACCATCTCAGCTCCCTGTGTACTTTGTGGAGGCAATTGCTGCTGGTCAATGTCTCCGCGGAGGAATTGATTATAATTCATTTTAATGAACATCATCTTCTCCACATTTTCTGGATGTAACCTCGTACGCCGATTGCTGACAAGGTGAGCGGCGGCACTAAACACTCTTTCGGAGTACACACTTGTGGGAGGGCAACTTAGGTAGAATAAAGCCAGTTTGTGCAAGGGCCTCCAAATTGCCTCTTTTTCCTGCCAGTATAAGTACGGACTGTGTGACGTGCCTACTTGGATGCGGTCACTCATATAATCCTCCACCATTCTATCAATGTTGAGAGAATCATATGCAGTGACAGTAGACGACATGTCCGTAATCGTTGTCAGGTCCTTCAGTCCGGACCAGATGTCAGCATCAGCAGTCGCTCCAGACTGCCCTGCATCACCGCCAGCGGGTGGGCTCGGAATTCTGAGCCTTTTCCTCGCACCCCCAGTTGCGGGAGAATGTGAAGGAGGAGATGTTGACAGGTCGCGTTCCGCTTGACTTGACAATTTTGTCACCAGCAGGTCTTTCAACCCCAGCAGACCTGTGTCTGCCGGAAAGAGAGATCCAAGGTAGGCTTTAAATCTAGGATCGAGCACGGTGGCCAAAATGTAGTGCTCTGATTTCAACAGATTGACCACCCGTGAATCCTTGTTAAGCGAATTAAGGGCTGCATCCACAAGTCCCACATGCCTAGCGGAATCGCTCCCTTTTAGCTCCTTCTTCAATGCCTCCAGCTTCTTCTGCAAAAGCCTGATGAGGGGAATGACCTGACTCAGGCTGGCAGTGTCTGAACTGACTTCACGTGTGGCAAGTTCAAAGGGCATCAGAACCTTGCACAACGTTGAAATCATTCTCCACTGCACTTGAGACAGGTGCATTCCACCTCCTATATCGTGCTCAATTGTATAGGCTTGAATGGCCTTTTGCTGCTCCTCCAACCTCTGAAGCATATAGAGGGTTGAATTCCACCTCGTTACCACTTCTTGCTTCAGATGATGGCAGGGCAGGTTCAGTAGTTTTTGGTGGTGCTCCAGTCTTCTGTACGTGGTGCCTGTACGCCGAAAGTGTCCCGCAATTTTTCTGGCCACCGACAGCATCTCTTGCATGCCCCTGTCGTTTTTTAAAAAATTCTGCACCACCAAATTCAAGGTATGTGCAAAACATGGGACGTGCTGGAATTTGCCCATATTTAATGCACACACAATATTGCTGGCGTTGTCCGATGCCACAAATCCACAGGAGAGTCCAATTGGGGTAAGCCATTCCGCGATGATCTTCCTCAGTTGCCGTAAGAGGTTTTCAGCTGTGTGCGTATTCTGGAAAGCGGTGATACAAAGCGTAGCCTGCCTAGGAAAGAGTTGGCGTTTGCGAGATGCTGCTACTGGTGCCGCCGCTGCTGTTCTTGCGGCGGGAGTCCATACATCTACCCAGTGGGCTGTCACAGTCATATAGTCCTGACCCTGCCCTGCTCCACTTGTCCACATGTCCGTGGTTAAGTGGACATTGGGTACAACTGCATTTTTTAGGACACTGGTGAGTCTTTTTCTGACGTCCGTGTACATTCTCGGTATCGCCTGCCTAGAGAAGTGGAACCTAGATGGTATTTGGTAACGGGGGCACACTGCCTCAATAAATTGTCTAGTTCCCTGTGAACTAACGGCGGATACCGGACGCACGTCTAACACCAACATAGTTGTCAAGGCCTCAGTTATCCGCTTTGCAGTAGGATGACTGCTGTGATATTTCATCTTCCTCGCAAAGGACTGTTGAACAGTCAATTGCTTACTGGAAGTAGTACAAGTGGGCTTACGACTTCCCCTCTGGGATGACCATCGACTCCCAGCGGCAACAACAGCAGCGCCAGCAGCAGTAGGCGTTACACGCAAGGATGCATCGGAGGAATCCCAGGCAGGAGAGGACTCGTCAGAATTGCCAGTGACATGGCCTGCAGGACTATTGGCATTCCTGGGGAAGGAGGAAATTGACACTGAGGGAGTTGGTGGGGTGGTTTGCGTGAGCTTGGTTACAAGAGGAAGGGATTTACTGGTCAGTGGACTGCTTCCGCTGTCACCCAAAGTTTTTGAACTTGTCACTGACTTATTATGAATGCGCTGCAGGTGACGAATAAGGGAGGATGTTCCGAGGTGGTTAACGTCCTTACCCCTACTTATTACAGCTTGACAAAGGGAACACACGGCTTGACACCTGTTGTCCGCATTTCTGGTGAAATACCTCCACACCGAAGAGCTGATTTTTTTGGTATTTTCACCTGGCATGTCAACGGCCATATTCCTCCCACGGACAACAGGTGTCTCCCCGGGTGCCTGACTTAAACAAACCACCTCACCATCAGAATCCTCCTGGTCAATTTCCTCCCCAGCGCCAGCAACACCCATATCCTCCTCATCCTGGTGTACTTCAACACTGACATCTTCAATCTCACTATCAGGAACTGGACTGCGGGTGCTCCTTCCAGCACTTGCAGGGGGCGTGCAAATGGTGGAAGGCGCATGCTCTTCACGTCCAGTGTTGGGAAGGTCAGGCATCGCAACCGACACAATTGGACTCTCCTTGTGGATTTGGGATTTCGAAGAATGCACAGTTCTTTGCTGTGCTGCTTTTGCCAGCTTGAGTCTTTTCATTTTTCTAGCGAGAGGCTGAGTGCTTCCATCCTCATGTGAAGCTGAACCACTAGCCATGAACATAGGCCAGGGCCTCAGCCGTTCCTTGCCACTCCGTGTGGTAAATGGCATATTGGCAAGTTTACGCTTCTCCTCCGACAATTTTATTTTAGGTTTTGGAGTCCTTTTTTTTCTGATATTTGGTGTTTTGGATTTGACATGCTCTGTACTATGACATTGGGCATCGGCCTTGGCAGACGACGTTGCTGGCATTTCATCGTCTCGGCCATGACTAGTGGCAGCAGCTTCAGCACGAGGTGGAAGTGGATCTTGATCTTTCCCTAATTTTGGAACCTCAACATTTTTGTTCTCCATATTTTAATAGGCACAACTAAAAGGCACCTCAGGTAAACAATGGAGATGGATACTAGTATACAATTATGGACTGCCTGCCGACTGCAGACACAGAGGTAGCCACAGCCGTGAACTACCGTACTGTACTGTGTCTGCAGCTAATATAGACTGGTTGATAAAGAGAAGATGTCTATGTAACTATGTATGTATAAAGAAGACTGAAAAAAATCCACGGTTAGGTGGTATACAATTATGGACGGACTGCCTGCCGAGTGCAGACACAGAGGTAGCCACAGCCGTGAACTACCGTACTGTACTGTGTCTGCAGCTAATATAGACTGGTTGATAAAGAGAAGATGTCTATGTAACTATGTATGTATAAAGAAGAATGAAAAAAAATCCACGGTTAGGTGGTATACAATTATGGACGGACTGCCTGCCGAGTGCAGACACAGAGGTAGCCACAGCCGTGAACTACCGTACTGTACTGTGTCTGCAGCTAATATAGACTGGTTGATAAAGAGAAGATGTCTATGTAACTATGTATGTATAAAGAAGAATGAAAAAAAACCACGGTTAGGTGGTATACAATTATGGACGGACTGCCTGCCGAGTGCAGACACAGAGGTAGCCACAGCCGTGAACTACCGTACTGTACTGTGTCTGCAGCTAATATAGACTGGTTGATAAAGAGAAGATGTCTATGTAACTATGTATGTATAAAGAAGAATGAAAAAAATCCACGGTTAGGTGGTATTACAATTATGGACGGACTGCCTGCCGAGTGCAGAGACACAGAGGTAGCCACAGCCGTGAACTACCGTACTGTGTCTGCTGCGACTGGATGATAAATGATATAAAAAATATATATATATCACTACTGCAGCCGGACAGGTATATATTATATATTATATAATGACGGACCTGCTGGACACTGTCTGTCAGCAGAATGAGTTTTATTTTTATAGAATAAAAAAAAAAAAAACACACAAGTGAAGTCACACGACGAGTGTTTAACTTTTTCAGGCAATCACAATATAAGTATACTACTAACTATACTGGTGGTCAGTGTGGTCAGGTCACTGGTCAGTCACACTGGCAGTGGCACTCCTGCAGCAAAAGTGTGCACTGTTTAATTTTAATATAATATGTACTCCTGGCTCCTGCTATAACCTATAACTGGCACTGCAGTAGTGCTCCCCAGTCTCCCCCACAATTATAAGCTGTGTGAGCTGAGCAGTCAGACAGATATATATAATATTATATATAGATAATAGATGATGCAGCACACTGGCCTGAGCCTGAGCAGTGCACACAGATATGGTATGTGACTGACTGAGTCACTGTGTGTATCGCTTTTTTCAGGCAGAGAACGGATATATTAAATAAACTGCACTGTGTGTCTGGTGGTCACTCACTATATAATATATTATGTACTCCTGGCTCCTGCTATAACCTATAACTGGCACTGCAGTAGTGCTCCCCAGTCTCCCCCACAATTATAAGCTGTGTGAGCTGAGCAGTCAGACAGATATATATAATATTATATATAGATAATAGATGATGCAGCACACTGGCCTGAGCCTGAGCAGTGCACACAGATATGGTATGTGACTGACTGAGTCACTGTGTGTATCGCTTTTTTCAGGCAGAGAACGGATATATTAAATAAACTGCACTGTGTGTCTGGTGGTCACTCACTATATAATATATTATGTACTCCTGGCTCCTGCTATAACCTATAACTGGCACTGCAGTAGTGCTCCCCAGTCTCCCCCACAATTATAAGCTGTGTGAGCTGAGCAGTCAGACAGATATATATAATATTATATATAGATAATAGATGATGCAGCACACTGGCCTGAGCCTGAGCAGTGCACACAGATATGGTATGTGACTGACTGAGTCACTGTGTGTATCGCTTTTTTCAGGCAGAGAACGGATATATTAAATAAACTGCACTGTGTGTCTGGTGGTCACTCACTATATAATATATTATGTACTCCTGGCTCCTGCTATAACCTATAACTGGCACTGCAGTAGTGCTCCCCAGTCTCCCCCACAATTATAAGCTGTGTGAGCTGAGCAGTCAGACAGATATATATAATATTATATATAGATAATAGATGATGCAGCACACTGGCCTGAGCCTGAGCAGTGCACACAGATATGGTATGTGACTGAGTCACTGTGTGCTGTGTATCGCTTTTTTCAGGCAGAGAACGGATTATAAAGTAAACTGCACTGTCCTCACTAGTAAACTCTCTCCACTCAGTCTCTACACTTCTACAGTAACAGTACTCCTCCTAGTCAGCTCCAGTAAATCTCTCTCAGTCTCTTATAATCTAAATGGAGAGGACACCAGCCACGTCCTCTCCCTATCAATCTCAATGCACGTGTGAAAATGGCGGCGACGCGCGGCTCCTTATATAGAATCCGAGTCTCGCGATAGAATCCGAGCCTCGCGAGAATCCGACAGCGTGATGATGACGTTCGGGCGCGCTCGGGTTAACCGAGCAAGGCGGGAAGATCCGAGTCGCTCGGACCCGTGAAAAAAAACATGAAGTTCTGGCGGGTTCGGATTCAGAGAAACCGAACCCGCTCATCTCTAAAATATGTTTAAATAGAAATTAAATGGCATTGTATGGATTATCTAATGTAGAGATTTTTTTTTAGTACATATGTATTAAAATAATGGTGTTTATAAATTTGTAGTAAGTAAGGTATATGTTCCTCCCAATGGAGATTGATGTTTATCATTTATGTGGCAGTTGTTGTCCCTACACTAAAATAAGTAAATCATTTTAGAACATAACCCTATTTTATAACAGGGCTATTCATCATGTGGCCTTCAAGCAACTGTCCCAGCATGCCCTGCAACACTTTTGCTATTAGGGCATGCTAAAACTGTGGCAGGGCATGCTGGGATGTGTAGTTTCACAGCAGCTGGAGGTCCACATATTGAATACCCCTGCTGTATAGGAGAAGACAAACCAAAGGAAACCAGATAATTGAACAATAATGGAATCTAAGCACAGTGGAATCTTTAACATTAGAAAGATTATTATTAATCACACTTGCTTCATCTGTGTTTTTCTATGTCCTGTGCACTTGCATTCTGATGGAATTTTACCCACAAAGCCATGTGGCATATGGTTCATTGCAGTGGTCGAAGTGGGGCGGTATACGGCGGTATGGTATACCGCCACTTCCCCACAGCCCCGGAAGCTTTTTTTTAAAAATTGCAGCAGCATGCAGGGGACATGCGTCCCCTACATGACGCTGCAGCAGACAGCGCTGGGGCAGTGTCTGTCCACAGCGCTGGTGGACCAGCAGGAGATGGCGGCGGACAGCGCTGGGATCAAGTGTCTGATCCCAGCGCTGATGAGGCTGCGGAGGCATTTAAAGATTGGCGCCATCTGTGAGCTAATCACGGCTCACGGATCGGCGGCCAATCACAGGTGGCCGCGGTGAGCTAATCGGCGCACGCTGCGTCAAAGGCTCCGCCCCTGGCATCTGACGTCAAATGCCGCTGGGATGAGGAGAAGAGAGGAGGCTGCGCGGAAGAGCGGCAAAGAGGTCCGGTGGCCGCGGAGGAAGAAAAGTTGGCGCCTCTGGCCAGGACAGGCCAGCGGCAGAAGACAGAAGCTGAGGACCGGAGAGGCCACCAGGGGTGGAAAGGAAAAGAGCTAATGAATCTCCCCCATGGTGCCTCTCCCACCAGGACAGGTAGGGCACCTGTCACACACACACCCCCTCCCCTCCCTAGACCATCAGGGTTCGGGCACTAGACCCGTGGGCACAATCGGGCTATAGGCCTGTGGCGCAGTAGGTGGGCACTAGGCCCGTGGGGTTAATTCAGGCATTAGGCCTGTCCCCATGTAGAGAGCATAAGTCCCTAGTTCAGAGTGCCCTTTAGGTAAATAAGGTGACCCTGGGCATTAGGCCAAGGTCACCCAACTGGCCCCATGTTAGGCGAGTGCTAGGCCCGTGGGTGAAGTCAGGCCTCTGGCCTGTGCGCAGTTGGGGGACACTAGGCCCAGTTAATAAGTACCCCCCTCATGTGATTAAGGGTGATCTGGGCGCAAGGCCCAGGTCACTCCAACCTCTCCCTGGGGCAATGTGCCTATAATCAATAGGGGATAGGTAGGGGTCTCGCTGTCATTCTCTCTGTCACTGTCCCTATGTCCCTGCTGTCACTCTCCCTCTCCCATAATTGTGGATCATACCGTGTGTCATAATGTGAATTGTGGATCATAACGTGTGCTATAATGTGAATTTTGGCTTATTCAGTGTGCTATAATGTGAATTTCGGCTCGTACCGTGTGCTATAAGGTGAAAGGGGCACCAGTACTAGATGGCATAAGGGGTTCTACTACACTGGCCATGCCCCCTTTTCTGGCGCGTCCTTGTGTGTTTTGGTTCTAATTTTAAAAAATCATAAAAACAGCTAATGTCCCAGAATTTGGGGGTGTTTTTGTTCCTACAGTATTATTAACCTCAATAACATTTATTTCCACTCATTTACAGTCTACTTTGAACACCTCACAGCTCACAATATTGTTTTAATCCAGTTTAGGCCAAAAGGTTGCACCAAGGTAGCTGAATGACTTAGCTAAGCAACAGAAGTGGGTGGCACATCTAGGAGTGGCATTGCAGTGGCAGACAGGATGGCAGTTTTGTAAACTATGCCCAAAAAATGCTCCAAAGAGCACATAATGCAAAGAAATAAGAAATTGTTCTTGAGCCCCCCCCCCCCCCCCCTTCCCCTTATGTTGTATATGTTAAACAGGACATGCACAGTTTAACAAATCAATAATTTCAGCAACATGGGCAGTCACTTGTGGCTGAAATGATTGGTTTCTTTGGGCCCCAACAAAACTATTTTTTAGAAGGACTTCCTCCATTAAGTAATTACTCTGAGGATGTTGATGATGAGGTGTTAATTACATTATAATCTTGTACAATAAATTTTATGTCTACGCCGCAAATTACGTCACATGGCGGAGGTGCCTAGAGGGCTAACATGCTTGCCTCTATTAAATTTGGCCTCACAAATGGAGCAGAAGCTTTCATAAACATTGTCAGGGTTGGGGTTAAAATAATCCCACACCCAAGAGATGGCTTTTTTAGTCTTATGCCCAGGCATTGCAATGGCTTTCTTTTTATCACGGTCACCAACTGCAGCCACTGGTGACTGACTTGCACAAACAACATCATAATCAACATCTTCACTGTCAGATAGTACACACACATCCCCCTCATACTGTCCCACTTCCACACACGAATCCTCAATTTGTGTTATGTCCTCCTCATCCGATTCATCATCATCATCCGCCTCATCAGATTCATTACCATCTTTACTTGCTCTGCTCCCCACATGTTCAGATGGTTCAGAAATGGTGGAAGGAGGTGAAAGAGGCTTCTCTATGAGGACAGTGTGAGAAATGTCAGCTGACATGGACACCCCTAAACGTTCCACAAGAATGTCTGATTCTGAATGCACAGTTTTTCTTACTGCCTCTACAGCTAACTTTCCTTTTTCTTTACCACTTTAAAATTAAATGATTTTACACACCTGACTTAAGCCCTCTATGACCCTGGGCATCTGCCTTAGCAGATGACATTGATGGACTTGCAATGTCCATTTCTATCAACACAAAGTGGGGTTGACCTTCACCGACAACGTTACACAAATGAGTCAGAAGTGTATATAATAATTACACACTGCAGCAGACTTCACCGACGGCATTGCACAATACGTGTATGAGTAGGAAATAATATACCACCCGACAGTGTCACAGTACTTATGATGAAAATAAAATAAAAACTGTGTAGTACACTGGGGTACAGCACAAACAAATATATATATATATATATATATATATATATATATATATATATATATATATATATATACTTTTATTTTAATTTTACATTGGGGCAGAACGCCTGGATGGACGGACAGATACAGCAGACAGTGCACCCCTTTTTCACATACAGCTGACAGAGCACGCCTTTCAGATACAGCAGACAGAGAACACCCCTTTTTCAGATACAGCAGACAGAGAACACCCCTTTCAGATACAGCAGACAGAGCACCCCTTTTTCACATACAGCTGACAGAGAGAGCACCCCTTTCAGATACAGCACACTGGGCACCGCCACCCACTGCACAGCACGCCACACCATGCAGTACTGAGATTGATACGTCCGTCCAGTACAGTCGCCAATGCACGGGGACTTATATAGAATCCAAAACCCAGGAGAATCCGACAGTGGGATGATGACGTTTTGCCTCAATGACGTTATCGAGGTGGGCAGGGAAAGGTGAGCTGGGCTTGGATCCCGGCTCTGATTGCAAAGTTGGGGGGGGTGGGAACCTAACCCGGTCATCTCTAGTTACAATAATATAACACCTCCTTCTAATTCACCAGTGATCTATTTGACCGACAATGCATCAGGTTTGTGATAAAATGACACTTTGGCCAAGGAAGAAATGGCTACACTGGACATATCTTTTCATATACTACAGAGGCATATGCCTTGCTGATCTCTTAAAAATGAAAAACACTCAATAACGAAACATTAAATGGAAACGGCAAGTACGCTGGATTTGTGTAACTATAGTTCATGTGCAGTTCAGGAGATGCCTTGGGTTATAGCTTGGTGAATATTCTGATTTCTGCACTTGCTAAGATGTTGATAATTAGAACCTGCCACCATCACTAATGCTGCAATCTGAAAGGAAAATTAAGATATGGACTGTCTTTATTCTATGCATAAATTAATACTTTGCTCTCATTTATAAATGTAGAATTCTTATTTAATGCAGCAAGGGAAATGACAGGTGTTAAAGAGAAAGCAGTACATACACTTTTAATACCAAATCCACTGTCTCTGCACATGGAACACCTGATATCTGTGCGCTGATATACGATAAAGCTGGGAAAGGAAAAGGGAAAGTCTGTGCATTCATGTGACTTCATTCCGAAAGGTTTAACATTCAGTTTGCTTGCAAAGGGGCAGGGAGCGGTAAGAAGAGAAGATTACAGTGGTCCCACAGCCTACTGTAGATGCAATTTGTCAGTGCTATTAAAAATCCTATAAGATAAAGACATTTCCATCATTTTTTATTTGCATTTTTGCTTGTGTTGTACTTCTTACTAGAGTCTGATGCACATGCTGCTATGTAGACCTGCATGTAGTTCGCACACATCCAACCTTTTACACGGAGAGTTAGAATGAGAGTGAGGATGGACATTCAGATGTAGTCAACATTAAATAAAGGCATTCATGCAAAAGCGAGCCATGTAATATGGCAAGTAAGAAGTAGAGATGAGCGGGCTCGGTTTTCAGAGAACCAAGCTCACCTGAACTTCCGGTTCTTAGTGAATCAGAGAGGCGGCTCGGGTTTTTCTCTCCTTGCTTGGACTGCTAATAGAGGCAAAATATCATCATCCCAACATCTGATTCTTTCGGGTTTTGGATTCTATGTAATTCCCTCCCACTGTGATTTGGGCGCCATTTTACACTAAGTCCAGTCCACGCTGCTGTGATGGGCTGTCTTCATCCACTGCAGTGGCTGCTGCTGTGCTGTGTCCATTCACTCCCTGTGTCCAGTGGCTGCTGCTGTGTCCATTAACTGCCTGTGTCCATCCACTCAAGTGGCTGTACTGTCCATCCTCTCCATTGGCTACTGCTGTGCTGTGTCCATCCAATCCAATTGCTGAGCTGACCTGACATACCTGTATCTGTTCAGTCCATTCCCCTTACAGTTGAATTTATTTGAAAAACCCTGCAGAGCAGAGTTTAGCTATTCAATTGCAGGACTGAAAATGGGACGCAGTGATTTACAGTATTTAGAAATTGTCATGTCTTTTTTTATTTTATTTCTTGCATTTCCAGATCATGGCTGAATTTTTCCTAAATTTGATAATATTAGGAAAAATCACTGGGACTTGCTCTGGAAACCTGGCGGCACCCCGTCTGAAGACTAATTAAGCAAATGGAAATTTCCAAAAGCTTAGTCAGTGATTACTCCCCTTCAGAAGCGGTGTAATTTGCATCCAATGTCGGAACCTGGGTCTTCTACAGCAGCGGTGAGTATGTAGTGTATGTGAGTGTTGTAGGGGTGTATAGTGTGTGTGTGTGTGTGTGTGTGTGTGTGTGTGTGTGTGTGTGTGTGACCCCCCCTGGAGGCAGCACCTGGTAGAACCATTTTCTCCCAGCATCACCCTCCCCAGTTGGGTAGATGGAGTGGAGATCACTAAGAGCCTCAGAGACTACCAGAGAGGTAAGTATCATTTTTTTTTTTTCAGCACTGAAAACCCTGCAACCACTTTTTTTTTGTTTTTTGTTTTTTTGTTGGGTACCACAGGTCTCAGAAGTGTACATACCCACAGTAATCCAAAATTAGGCGAGAGATACACAAGGTTTTTTTTATACCCATCTAAGCCTTGTGCCAAATCAGAGTTAGATTTATAGTAAAGGCTGATAGCAAATCATTGTTATGGGTTTTTTTTCTAATGCAGGAATTATTACTAGTCTAATTAGTCTGCCAAATAGTAGTGCTGCACTATGACTCAGTAGGCCATACCCAACTGCATTCATATGAAAGGTTGATTGCAAAAGCAAAATCTTCCTTTTAATGGGCAAAACCATGTGCACTGTAGGTCGGGTAGATATAACATGTGCAGAGAGAGTTAGATTTGGGTGGGTTATATTGTTTCTGTGCAGGGTAAATACTGGCTGCTTTATTTTTACACTGCAATTTTTAGATTTCAGTTTGAACACACCCCACCCAAATCTAACTCTCTCTGCACATGTTATATCTGCCCCATCTGCAGTGCACATGGTTTTGCCCATTAGAGGAAGATTTTGCTTTTGCGATCAACCTTGAATTAGGCCCACAACGGCATTTTGTAGACCAAGAATTAGTGGTTTGTTTTTTGTTCAACAGCCAGATACAGGCAAGGAATTGATTTTGTGGTAAATTGAATAAAGATGGAATCTGGTAGCAGGGACACCATTAAAGTAAGTTGCATTCATAACATGCTGGACATTCTACCCCCCACCCCCTTCATACATTTTCTTAGTCAATCAATTAAATGAACTGGCCAATCAATCAATAAATCAATCAATCAATCAATCAATCCATGCTTCTTTCTTTCTTTTACAGGAACCAGGACAGTATTGGTGGTTTAATGGTTAGCATTACTGCCTCACAGCTCTGGTCCTTACTGTGTGGAATTTGTGTATTCTTCCCTTGATTGCGTGGGGTTTTTCTGCAGGTGCTTCATCCAACACTCCAAATACATACTGATTGATGGATTGCTAACCACAAAAGAATTAACCATAGAGTTTGCAATAGATGGGCCAAGTGGTTATTATATGTCATTAAATTCTAATTTAATTTCAGATAAGAAATATAATTCTAAAGAGAAAAGGTGATGAAAGAAGAATGTTCGGCCATTACCGTTCCCAGTGCCCCCCTTGATTAAAATTTTTGAAATTAAAGAATTAAATTAACTTCCAAATCAATCCTTCCTTCTTTCCTTCCTCCTGGTCTAGTTCTTGATTAATGAAAACTTTCTTGGTTTCACTTTTCTATAGGGTCGTACAGTTCATTAAACTGCCACTCTGTTTCCTATATCTGCCATGTTTGAAGTTGAACCTATTTGTGCGGGCCACTGCTGTCGCTTCGCTTAATCAGGCAGCTAACCTAGTGCAACCTTTTTGCCTAAACTGTATGAAAAAATATTGTGAGGTGGTCAAAATTGAGTGGAAATGACTGAAAATGAATGTTACTGAGGTTAATAATGCCATATGAACAAAAAAGGCTAGTTTTTATATTTTTGGGGAAAAAATACAGAACCAAAACCAGTGAGGACGGTTTTGGCAAAACCAAACACGTAGTAAAGCACTGTAGCACATACAATAAGCTGCTGATAGGTACAGCTATATGCAGGAATACACTATATTTCTGTGCACTTTTTTACTGGCGTGACCTATACCCACTTTTCTAACAAACACTGCATGAGCCCATAATGTTACAAAAACACTAAAGCAATACAGCACAAGTAAAATTTAAATGTATATAGTAACACTAAAATCAATGATTTCTATTGTCAAATCCATTAACATGTATACAACAAATGTTTTACTGCATTCAAAATTCAGCTGAGTGTTTTAAATATGTAAAGGGGCAATGAGGGTCATTCCGACCCGTTCGCACGCAGCGGTTCATCGCTGCGGTGCGAGCGTGTCGGAACTGCGCATGTATTTTCTGTATTTTGGAATAATTGCATACCATAATGAGAGATCATGGCGATGGGGCCTAAGTCTAAGCACAGAATACATTTATGTTTCATATACGCCTTATATACACAGCCTGAAGGTAATTTTAGCCAATATTTTTAATAACTTTGCGCATTAAACAAAGTGTGTGTACATTCACACAATTCAATTATGTTTCATATACACCGTATACACACAGCCTGAAGGTCATTTAATACAATATTTTTAATAACTTTGTGTAATTAACAAAGTTTGTGTACATTGAGCCATCAGAAAACAAAAGTTTCACTATCTCACTCTCACTCAAAAAATTCCGTATTTCAGAATATTCCGTATCTTGGAATATTTGTATATGGGATACTCAACCCAGGGCCGAAACTAGGGGGGGGCTAGGAGGGCAGGCGACCTGGGCGCCGGATTGGAGGGGGGCGTCGAGACCCCCTAACACCCGCCGCGGCACTTTTAGACTTTGAAACCCCCTTCTCCCGAGTGCCCAGCTCGGGGGGCGGGGTTTCGCGGAATGACGCGATTGCGTCGTGACGTCACGGCGCAAACGCGTCATTCCACGAAACCCCGCCGGAGGAGGGAGAAGGGGGAGCCACGCAGACGAGGAGGGAGAGGCGGCTGAAGAGCGGCGAGAACCGCTTCAAATGTAAGTCAGCCCCTCTCCCTTCCTCTCTCTGGGCGGGATGTACTAAGATGTTACGCTGCGCTAATAACCCTCTTACCGCTCTGAAGCATGTTAAAATCCTCCTCAGCCTCCCGGCGCTGTCATTCTTTCCAAGCAGTTTCTGCATCACGTGATACCTTCGTATTGTTTCCTGACTCCATTGGCTGTACTGGTCCTCCGCAGGCACTGTATGCACTATCGAAACATGATGCAGAAACTGCTTAGAAAGAATGACAGCGTCGGGAGGCTGAGGATGATTTTAACATGCTTCGAAGCTGTAAGAGGGCTATTAGCGCAGGGTAACACCTTAGTACATCCCGCCCTCTCTCTCTCTCTCTCCCTCCACCACCTGCCGCAATGTGTAAAATGGGGACACTTTTTCCTGCCGCAATGTGTAAAATGGGGACACTTGCCAGCGTACTGTGTAAAATGGGGACCTGTGCCTGCCGCAATGTGTAAAATGGGGACCTGTGCCTGCCGCAATGTGTAAAATGGGGACACTTGCCAGCGTACTGTGTAAAATGGGGACCTGTGCCTGCCGCAATGTGTAAAATGGGGACACTTTTTCCTGCCGCAATGTGTAAAATGGTGACACTTTTTCCTGCCGCAATGTGTAAAATGGGGACACTTTTTCCTGCCGCAATGTGTAAAATGGGGACACTTGCCAGCGTACTGTGTAAAATGGGGACACGTGCTGCCGCAATGTGTAAAATGGGGACACTTTTTCCTGCCGCAATGTGTAAAATGGGGACACTTGCCAGCGTACTGTGTAAAATGGGGACACGTGCCTGCCGCAATGTGTAAAATGGGGACACTTTTTCCTGCCGCAATGTGTAAAATGGGGACACCTGTCTGCCGCAATGTGTAAAATGGGGTCACCTGTCTGCCGCAATGTGTAAAATGGGGAATGGGGACACTTGCCTGTCGTACTGTGTAAAATGGGGACACTTTTTCCTGGATATGAAATTTATGTTAGAAAAGGCAATTTTTCAGGTAAAAAAGTTCTGAAAGAGAGAGATATATATATATATATATATATATATATATATATATATATAATATTTTTATTCATTTTTTTTTATTATTATTATTTTTATTTATTGTTAAAGAATTTTTTTTTTTTTGCGGGGGGGGGGGGGGGGGGCGGGGGTGTCAAATGACTACCTTGCCCCGGGTGACAAAAATCCTAGTTTCGGCCCTGCTCAACCTGTACGAGGATATAGCCTTTATCCTAAATAGAATAGGCAATGCAATTCAATTCAGGTTGAACTCAATGGACTACTAGTCTTTTTTTCAAACTCACCTACTATGTTACTATGATAGCAGCAACCAACTGCTATACAGATGCTAATGTAAAACCGTCCTTTCATTTGTAGAGATTCTTACGTATTACATAAATAAACCGGGACAGCACACTACATGAATTTCATGTTTTATGGATTCAATGTACTCTTTCTTACACCTAAATAATAAAATGCTTAGTAAAAAAAATATAGGATCTACTCTTATTTCTTAATCAGACTAGAGCAGTGGTTGCCAGACATTCTTAAATCACGGCGCCCAAAAGTATCAGCAATTTTTTTTTTTTTGGCATGATTCCCACCACCCCAGGCCAAAAGTTACTGATTGAGAAATTCATTAAAATTAGTAACTGAAGTAAATTGTGTTTTACTTTTCATCCTTATGTTGGGACAGGGTTGTCCACCTATGTTATGATTGTCAGCCAACACCACTGGTTTTATCTATGGTTGTGTCATCCTTCAAAGTGCCCTGCGGGGACTGGCAGAGGGACATATGTGGGGTGGGCAGAGGCACACATGGGGAGGTGGTAGAGAGCGCCTTTGACAGACACACCTGGTGGGGTATGTGTGTGTGGGTCAAAGAGCTGCATACGCACAGACAGTGTTGGGGTGGCTGTCCATACTCACCCGCCCATGCAAAAGTGAAGTGTGATAGGTAGTCTAGCAGCAAATCAGACTGACTACCTGTCATTACAACATAGCCTACTTACCTACTTTTTCTAACTCCTCTCTGGGAGAAACCTGAAGAGGAGGTGCAGCTGGTCAGTGAAGGGACGGGGCGGGTGCTTTCTGTCATTAAACCCTGCCCCCATTATGGCATAATCATGAATGTAAGAAAAGAAGTTGGACCAAAATTACATAATTTGCATCCTATATGCCCCACGCCTCTATACGGACCAGCAATTCCATTATCTCCCCATTCTGCCCACTTCATTAGGAATTCGGGTGGAATGTGGGAGATCCTGTCACTCTTCCGAGGATCCTAATGACGATCTGAAAAATCGGGCATCTCCCGATCCAATAGAAAGAGTAAGTAAGTGTGCATTATAGTGCTGCACAGCATGTTGCTATTACTCTGCTATGGAGTCTGTACTGTACATCATTTTGTAGAGCAGGGAACTAAGAAAGCTCCTAGTCTCTGGAGATTAGCTGCTAAACTAAGAGCTTCCCTGCTCATCACACTGATGTGCAGCCTGATAGGTCCGGGTAGCCTTCACACTGTCATGAAAGGCAGCCTATCTGATTCGCTGCTAGGCTGCCTGTCTCGCATGTCACTGCTGATGGGTCCTGGTGAGTGTGGACAGCCCCCCACAGCAGTCAGGTGGCTCCCTCTCTCCCTGATTCAGACACCAGTGGGCCCCCCCAAAACAATCTGGGCCAGGGGGCACATCAAGAGAGGAGGAGGCCCGGGTGCAACCTCCATCAGGGCCCCTCCTTTCTAGCAAGCAGAGCAATAGTCTCTGGCAACTAGGGTCACTCGGAGACTTTATCTCTGACCCAGGTCTCTGGGAACTTGGCGCAGTGGCCATTTTAGCAGTGATTTTCCTACTGCACACACTGCAGCCTTTATAGATTCTCCAGTGGCACTCGGATTGTTCACCACAGGAATCGTCTTGTTGTGGTGCCTTCCACAGGGGAATCACCCCACAATATGCAAGGAAAAACGAGACGGCACTCACAGGCTTTCAAATCAACATGAACGTGTATTTAGTGCAATCGTCATTTTGGAGACCACCTCCCCTTCATCCTATGTGCAGAAGGCCGTTCCACATCTACTAAGGTTCATTAACAGATGTTTTGCATCCCTTTATTGGTCACGGCCAGACCATCGTTTGGTTACCCCATACTATTGTATGGTTTGTTTGTTTTTCAAAAATTGGAGCTACCTCTTGTTGAGAATTGCCATACTAGCTATGTCTGGTATCATGCCTATATAACTCGGTCTGAATAAGAGGTTATTATATATGCAGAAGGTCGCCCCACATCCACTATGGTTCAGTGGTAGTTCTTTGCATCCCTTATTGGTCATGGCTAGACCATCGTTGAGATACCCCATACCATTGTATGGACTTTTTTTTCTAATTTGGAAGCTACCTCTTGTTGAGGTTTGCCTTACTAGTTATAAATCTGGTATCATGTCCATGTAACTTGGTTTGAATAAGAGGTTCACTCACTTCAGTAGATTCACTCCATATTAATGTTTGAGCATTCTTAAGTAACCCTGATGAAGTCCCAATAGGGACGAAACGCGTTGGTGGTCTTTTCTTCTACATCTGTATCGTTTTGTCTGTTTTAACAAAGAAATACATGAGAAAATTGAATGTAAAAACAGTCATTTGTGAAGACGTCATCTGTAATTCACTACGCATTATGTTTTATTTTATATTTTTATGATTACATTTTACTACATGTAAATTGAAAAGTGTATGTTTTAAAATTGTTGTATTGAATAGTACCTTATATATAAGCGCCCTCCGAACTGTTTTTTTTGTTTTCTTGATATATACTTACTACCTATTTTGCCCGTTCTTTGCACAGGAGTTTCTGATTTTCACGGTTCTAAATATAAATGTGTTAAAAAAATTTATAAATCTATAGAGATGTAAATTTGAGATGTCTTAATGTAAGCAAATATTAGTTCATGGTTCTTGGCGTTACCTGATGAGCACCCATAGCAGATATGGGTAGTTTATTAAATTCTACACACTGGAGGTGCAATCCAAATTTAGATCCGATTGTCTGTTTGGGCATTATCATTCACACAATGAAAGCCACGCATTGGTAATGACGTCATTGTGTCAACCACCTTTCCCTCCCCTTAGGGGAGGTTCATTAAAATTCTAATTACGTAGTTTTCCTGTTTCCCACATGAAGAAAACCTATGTTAAATTTCAGCTTCCTAACATATCTGGAAGTAAAAGGTGATCAGTTAGTCGGTGGGTGAGTGAGGGCTTGTGCGTGTATGTATGTATGTATGTATATATATATAATATATATCGTGTAAATGCAGCCCGGCACTCCTTTTGATGTGGGTGATGGTTGCCCAGGTGCCCTCAGTATTGGATCAGGATATAGGGAAATAAACCAGCGGCACTCAAGGTCTTATGAAGCAGTAGAATTGTATTAAGACATCAATGAGAAGGACATCAACGTTTCGGGGAGTTAAACCCCTTTATCTACCTCACATCTTGATAAAGGGGTTTAACTCCCCGAAACGTTGATGTCCTTCTCATTGATGTCTTAATACAATTCTACTGCTTCATAAGATCTTGAGTGCCGCTGGTTTATTTCTATATATATATATATATATATATATATATATATATCAAACAAATACTCTCCCTTTGCGCTAATTTGTAAAACCTGTCACCCTGAATAAATACGTACGTAAACTATTTGGTATAGGCAGCCTGATTCAACTAAGTCCCCTGTTAGAAGGGACTGGAAATAAGGAATATACAACAATAGAAGAATTGGCGCCAGGGGG
Source organism: Pseudophryne corroboree (assembly GCF_028390025.1). Lineage (NCBI taxonomy): Eukaryota > Metazoa > Chordata > Amphibia > Anura > Myobatrachidae > Pseudophryne > Pseudophryne corroboree. The sequence continues at coordinate 613,638,726 of NC_086446.1, forward strand.
TCACATCAACTCCCACTATTCCAACCCCTAATTGGTTAATACTTTTTTTTTAAAATAATAACATGTTCCATCATAAAACATTTATTAAAAACCTATTCAAATTAATACAGAGGAGATATATTATTCCACACTTTAAGATGTATGACTCTTAGCGCTGAATACAAATGTTGAAGAATCACAACAATCTCCTCCTTCTCCTTATAGTTGGTTCGGAGATAGCTTCACAACACAGACAACCCAACGCGTTTCGTCTTATACAAAAGACTTCATCAGGGGTATCTCTACAATTGTAAAAAATCTTATCAGAACTAAAAATAATTGTTCCTTAATAAAAATGCATAATACATAATGTGTGTGTATATATATATATGTATGTGTATATATATATATATATATATATATATATATACACAACAATAGAAGAATTGGCGCCAGGGGGATGCGACCCCCTGGCGCCAATTCTTCTATTGTTGTATATTCCTTATTTCCAGTCCCTTCTAACAGGGGACTTAGTTGAATCAGGCTGCCTATACCAAATAGTTTACGTACGTATTTATTCAGGGTGACAGATTTTACAAATTAGCGCACAGGGAGAGTATTTGTTTGATAGATATATATATATATATATATCAATCAATCAATCAATCAGTGTGTGTGTGTATGTATATGTATGTATGTATATATATATATAATATATGTGTGTGTATATATATAATGTGTATGTATGTATGTATATGTATATATATATATATATATATATATATATATATATATATATATAAAATAAATAAACTGAGAGATCCGGCACTCACACAGATCCGCAGCTGTAGAATCAAATGCTCATGGTGCCCTCCTCAGAGACATGCAGCCCCAACATATACTGTACAGCAAATAACTTTAGTGAAGATTTATTGCATCTACGTTTCGGTGCATCCTGACGTCGGGGCTTAAGCCCCGAAACGTAGATGCAATAAATCTTCACTAAAGTTATTTGCTTAAAAGACTCTGAGTGGCGCCTCCATCCGCTGTGTGTTTGTGTGTGTGTGTGTGTGTGTGTGTGTATGTATGTATGTATGTATGTGTATGTATGTATGTGTGTGTGTGTGTGTGTGTGTGTGTGTGTGTGTGTGTGTATATATATATATATATATATATATATATATATATATATATATATATTTTATGAGAGAGAACATAAGCTAAAATGCACCTTGCTACCTTAACTAATACTCCTGTCAAAGAATTTCTGGATAAAAATAAATTTTTAAAAAATGAGTGACATACTGTAATAAATGAGGTTTTTAAACCTCTAGAATGGGGATGGCATGGGTGCAATCTTCTTGGTAGCGTATGGTAGTGTAAGGGACGTGTTTTTTGTAGTGATGAGCGGATTCTGTTTTACTCGGTTCTCAAAACCGAATCTTATTGACTCACTGATGTCACTTGTTTTGGATAGCCAATAAGATTTGGTTTTGAGAACCGAGTAAAACCGAGTAAAACCGAATCCGCTCATCACTAGTTTTTTGTGGGTCTACTATGATTGACCGGCGGTCGGGATCCCGGCACCCAGCATACCGGTGCCGGAATGCCGGCAGCGGGGCAAGCGCAAAAGAGCCCCACTGTGGGCACGCTACATGCACCACGCTATTTATTCTCCCTCATGGACACCCCAACAGGGAGAATAGTTGTTGGTATACTGGCTGTCGGGACCCTTACAGCCGGTATATCGAGTGCCTCTCGTTTTTTGTGGAGGTTTATTTAAGGGACTGCTGCTATAGGACAAAATCTTCCCAGCCCCCCTTCCCTTTGAGCATGTTAGTGGTTTAGGTTGAGCTATTTTGTAGTGGAAAAGAATGGTAAATCGCCAGTCCTGCTGCAGTTATTTAGTTTGACTGGTAGTTGGCTGTTCCACCCTAACAGGGGCAGTGTCATCACCCAAACGGGTGGGTAGTCAAGCTAGAAAGTTGAATAATACCATTATCTTTATAGGGGATTGTAGTTGTGTTTGTGCACCTTGGGTGGTGGCCGCCTGCAATGCATGTTGTTGGTTCTGATTGGTCATTGTAGATTGAGCTGCTTTTGGCTGCCCTTTCATGCCACTATACTTTCCCTTAATTAAATATAAATAAGATAACAAATTGTTTGCCAAACCTACACCTCCATATTTTTTAATTCTTTTAAGGGATTTGCACACACGTCACACTTCATCCGCTAGAAGGTTTACGCTGTTGCTTGCAAACTGTTTCAGCCTGAGCCAGTATTATGAGAATGTGGCTGAATAGGAACAAGTGATCTCACTGCTGCATTTAATGACATATATATATATATATATATATATATATATATATATATATTTACTAAAGAAAGCAAAAATAAATTATGGCACCAAATATAATGTATGTATGTATAATAATTCGTTAATATAAGTACATAGAATATATTTTGAAGAATTAATCAGAATTTGTGTCACACTACAAAGTCATCCAAGTGCACCTTCCAGATCTTTGTCACTGCCAGGCTGGTGATGCTGAGGTCAGATTCTCACAATGTGGGGGGTGCTGGACATTAAGAAATGTACGAGGAACCACTTCGCCAATAGATCTGTCCAGCAGAGCACTCTGTTCAGGCAATTATTAGATCTCTAGATGTCATATGTGTTTGTGTATTTACATATTTTATGGTGTTTATTGATGGATTGGGTATCTTTCTCTATATTAATCTGTATCCAGGGCCCTCCACATTCTATGTACAGTATATGAAAAATCACTGACACTCTTTGGACCTGGTAATGAACTGATTATTGGTTCAGCGTACAGTATGGCTCCATAGTATGAACAGGCAATAAGTGCTCTTTAATATAATGTAAAATATAAAAATTAAATATTTCCAAATAGAACATTGAATAACTAGGGTAGCAAGCAACACATAATTTAGTGTGAAACCATATTTATAGAAACATTATATTAGACTCCTAATTGCTTCAAAAATCCTGGTGAAGCCATACTACATTATCTAATCTTCATAAATGAACTCAGTTGCCTTTTAGCCATAAAAAAAGAAAAAAGTGCTGTACGTACATTAGCAGTGACATAGCAAAACGAAGGAATGTAAACTGAAATGGTCTCCTGCTGTTAGTGGTTACTTCAAACCAGTCTGGTAAGAGGAAGAGGTGAGGCTCAGGATGAGGTGTTTAACGCAGGGTTATGGCTTTTCACCTGATTCAGAGTCTGATTCCCAGCAAACAGGTCAGACAAGTACAGTCTCAGCTATATATAAGAGTGGAGGATATTATACAAGGAGAGTCCTAAGCATCAGGAGCACAGGATATAATCTCTCAAGTCTCTAGTCATATGGTAAGATCATGAATTGGGTAATGTACGCTGAAGTGCAACACAGATTTAAAATATATATATATATATATATATATCTTAATAGCTATTTACACTATAGTAAATTTTGTTCAACTACTATAAAAAACAATTAAGAATGTCACTATTATACATTTGGGAAACTTTAGACAAATTGTCCACGCATTTTACAATCTGACCTTCTTTTTTTTTTTTTTTTTTATCGTAGTTTTAAAGACTTTTTATAAAAATTTCTCCAGTACAGATAAAAGTATCTGGGGAAAAAAAAAATCTTAATTTAAAATGAGCAGAATAATGGTTGATTATATAATTTGTTATAATGAGCATGCACTGAAGATTTATTCCAGTTGTATTTGATTTACAAACATTAGTTTTGATCAGACAATAAGAAAGGCAGTCATTTCTTATCCTTATTCAAACGTGGATTAATTTTAGCTGCTATTGAGTTCCATTTTAGATAAGAAGAATGTCAGATAAGGCTTATCAGTATTGCTATATGGTCTCAATATTGGTTGTTAATACTGCTTAGACTGTTGAGAACACGCTTTAAACTTGTGATGCATTCATATAAGGATGCACCTGTGAAGCAAGGTTCTGTATAATGTTATAGGAACAGTAAAGAATTAATTTTAATATTTTAAAAAGTTGCTACTGATGTTTTGCTGTATTATGTTTAATATAAACGATGTATTATCTGATTGTTAAATGAATAAGGTTTAATAAGTTAAATTAGCATGGTTCATAATACTTATCCTAATGTCTGATGTGTAGAGTAAATTACTGTGATCGGTGCTCTGAGTGATCCAATATTTAAGCAAACTATATAGAATGTATATTGTCCTTAACATATAGCATTGCCACATCATTTCAGCCGGTCAGAGTGGAAAGTAAAAATCTGTCAGTCTGTGTTAGTGAGTGGAAACTAATACTGTGGAAAAAGACAGGTGTTGGAGCATGTATACGCATTTATTCACTTTTCAAATACTGCACATTATCTGTAATTCGCTCTGATCCAGGTATTTTTTAATAAGGATATCGAGCAAAAACAACGTTCTAGGGACAAGCACTGTTCACTATGGTGCCTATGGAAGTGTTGAAGAATATTTTACGTGTGCAGCTTCTGAAATAAGGTTTGTTTTTTTTGCATATGAAGGCTTTGGAGAAGGGTCTGGCTCACAACTTGCACAGATTTAATAGTGTTGTGTTTGCTCTGTATGTATCATATACACAGTGGTTAATGTTTTAAGGTAAATATGTTAAAAAAAAAAAAAAAAGCATTTCCACTCTTTGTAATACAGTATATTTGCCTCCTCTCTACCACTTTACGCAGCCGTCTGCTGGAGAGTGCGTTCAGGGAGGAGTCAGGGTAGAGCTAAGGCACATATGATAATGAGATTTATTATTACCATGTGCTGTAGCATATTAAGAGTCTCTCACTCTCTCTCCTCCTCCAAGTTTTATAATCCTCTGTCACCACTAAGGTTGTGGTTGTCAGCTCTGCATTACTTATTACATACATAAATACAGTATAACATATGCTACTGCTCAACTCAGGGCAGTCGAGAGCCGGGTACTTTTCAAGGGGCGTGGCCTAATCACAGGAGGTGTGGTCATGTACCCTTAGAATAAAATATTGAAAAAAATAGTATTTTAAGCACCTCAATAGCCACACTGCAGCCCAGGACACGTTTCAACTGCCGCAGTCTGATGTCCGGTGGGACACCATCAGACTGCGGCAGTTGAAACGTTCCTTTTAAAGCAATATTGCACTATGTCTTATTTTCTTGAGTTTCAGCATCAAGCAAACCAAAGTACTTGCTCTACTGGAAATTTCTTTTAAAGTGTAAGAAATTTGTATTTTATCCCTATTGTTGGTGGCGCCATTGTGTGGCAGTTCTGTGTAATTACAATTGGTATTTTCTGAGTTTTGGTGAAGGCTCTGTATTTTCTGCACCACAGGCTGCATCCAGCAAGTTTGTGCAATTTTAGATCTTTTACCATTGTACATTGAAGACCCCAAGTAGTTATGGGATTATACAGGAGAAAAAGACACTGTGGCCCCCATTTACAAAGCCTTGGGGAGTGACAAATAGTGTGGTGATGAAATATCAACCAAATCAGCTCCTAACTTTCATGTCACAGGCTGCTTTTGAAAAATGATAGTTAGGAGCTGGTTGGCTGGTACTTTATCACCGTGCTATTTATCACTCTCCAAGGCTTGATACACCTGGGCCTGATGGTAACTGATACCACATAAAGCACATTATATGGATTAGAAGTGTTATGCATACTGTGTGTTCTGTACCACTATCACTAAGAAGAGTTGGTTGCTAGTTGTAATATTCAGTAGAAGTACTTTGTAGTATTGCCAGCATCTAATTATGATATAATGTTATAATTGGCATATGCAAATATTCCTGTTTGGTACATCAGCAAGTAGTTAGGTGCATAATGTGTGTTCGCTATTTGTAAACTCTGTAATGGGAAAGTTTTGCATCACTGTCCTTCACTGGTATTCTTATAAACGGGTGTGGTATAAAAGATAGACAGACAATGTCTAGTTAGACAGTCAATAGACACCACATGTTAGACAGACATTAGGTCGACAGGTTCAAATGGTTGACATGAAAAAGGTAGAAAATAAAAAGGGTCGACAGGGTCAAAAGGTCGACATGAAAATGGTCGACATAAAAAAGGTAGGCACCATGGTTGTTTTTTTTTTGTGGTTTGTGTGGATAGTTTTGTCATCTGAGACCCCCAATTGTAGAAAGGCATACCCTCGTGGGGCTCACTTCGCTCGCCACGCTTCGAGCTTGGTGGCTCGCTGCGCTCGCCACAAGGTTTATATCCGACTCTATGCCGAAATGGATAGGGAAGGTATGAAATAGTCCAAAAACATATTAAATTTAAAAAAACATAAGATTTTAAACCTGCCGGTAAATCTTTTTCTCCTAGTCCGTAGAGCAGGCATTCCCAACCACGGTCCTCAAGGCACACCAACAGTGCAGGTTTTACTGATAACCAGGCTGCAGCACAGATGGTTAAATCAAAATAACTCAGCTACTAATTAAGTCACCTGTGCTGAAGACTGGATATCACTAAAACCAGGACTGTTAGTGTGCCTTGAGGACCGTGGTTGGGAATGCCTGCCGTAGAGGATGCTGGGGACTCCGTAAGGACCATGGGGTATAGATGGGCTCCGCAGGAGACATGGGCACTATTAAGAACTTTAGAATGGGTGTGCACTGGCTCCTCCCTCTATGCCCCTCCTCCAGACCTCAGTTAGAGAAACTGTGCCCAGAGGAGACGGCCAGTACGAGGAAAGGATTTTGTTAACCTAAGGGCAAGATTCATACCAGCCCACACCATCCACACCGTATAACATGGAAAATATGAACCAGTTAACAGCATGAAACAAAACAGCATCATCCAGAGACTGATCAAAACTGTAACATAACCCTTATGTAAGCAAAAACTATATATAAGTCTTGCAGAAATTTGTCCGCACTGGGACGGGCGCCCAGCATCCTCTACGGACTATGAGAAAAAGATTTACCGGTAGGTTTAAAATCTTATTTTCTCTTACGTCCTAGAGGATGCTGGGGACTCCGTAAGGACCATGGGAATTATACCAAAGCTCCAGACCGGGCGGGAGAGTGCGGATGACTCTGCAGTACCGATTGAGTAAACAGTAGGTCCTCATCAGCCAGGGTATCAAACTTGTAGAACTTTGCAAAAGTGTTTGACCCCGACCAAGTCGCTGCTCGGCAAAGCTGTAACGCCGAGATGCCTCGGGCAGCCGCCCAAGAAGAGCCCACCTTCCTAGTGGAATGGGCCTTAACCGAATTTGGTAACGGCAATCCAGCCGTAGAATGAGCCTGCTGAATCGTGTTACAGATCCAGCGAGCAATAGTCTGCTTAGAAGCAGGAGCGCCAACCTTGTTGGCTGCATACAGGACAAACAGAGCCTCTGTTTTCCTAACCCGAGCCGTCCTGGCTACATAAATTTTTAAGGCCCTGACTACATCAAGGGACTTGGAATCCTCCAAGTCCCCTGTAGACACAGGCACCACAATAGGTTGGTTCATATGAAACGATGAAACCACCTTAGGCAAAAATTGAGGACGAGTCCGCAATTCTGCTCTATCCACAGGGAAAATCAGATAGGGACTTTTGTGAGACAAAGCTGCCAATTCAGACACCCGCCTTGCAGATGCCAAGGCCAACAACATGACCACCTTCCAAGTGAGAAATTTTAATTCCACCGTTTGAAGAGGCTCAAACCAGTGATATTTCAGGAACTGTAACACCACGTTAAGGTTCCATGGTGCCACTGGAGGCACAAAAGGAGGCTGGATGTGCAGCACTCCCTTTACAAAAGTCTGGACTTCTGGGAGAGAAGCCAATTCCTTCTGAAAGAAATCGATAGAGCCGAAATCTGTACCTTAATGGAGCCTAATTTTAGGCCCACATCCACTCCTGTCTGTAGAAAGTGAAGAAAACGGCCCAGATGGAAATCTTCTGCAGGAGCATTCTTGGCTTCACACCAAGATACATACTTTCTCCAGATACAGTGATAATGCTTCGCCGTCACCTCCTTCCTAGCCCTTATCAGAGTAGGGATGACTACTTCCGGAATGCCTTTACCAGCTAGGATTCGGCGTTCAACCGCCATGGCGTCAAACGCAACCGCGGTAAGTCTTGGAACAGACCGGGCCCCTGTTGCAACAGGTCCTCTCTGAGAGGAAGAGGCCACGGATCTTCTGTGAGCATTTCCTGAAGATCTGAATACCAGGCCCTGCGAGGCCAATCTGGAACAATGAGTATTGTTTGCACTCTTTATCGTCTTATGATTCTCAATATTTTTGAGATGAGCAGAAGAGGAGGGAACACATAGACCGACTGAAACACCCACGGTGTCACCAGGGCATCCACTGCTACTGCCTGAGGGTCCCTTGACCTGGCACAATACCTCCGAAGCTTCTTGTTGAGGCGTGACGCCATCATGTCTATTTGAGGAAGTCCCCAATGACTTGTTATCTCTGCAAAAACTTCTTGATGAAGTCCCCACTCCCCCAGATGGAGATCGTGTCTGCTGAGGAAGTCTGCTTCCCAGTTGTCTATTCCCGGAATGAAGACTGCTGTCAAAGCGCTTACAGTGGAGATTGAAAGTTTGGGCACCCCAGGCAAAAATTCATTTTAATGTGCAAAAAGAAGCCAAGAAAAGATGGAAAAATCTCCAAAAGGCATCAAATTACAGATTAGACATTCTTTTAACATGTCAAAAAAAGTTTGATTTTATTTCCATCATTTACACTTTCAAAAGAACAGAAAACAAAAAATGGTGTCTGCAAAAGTTTGGGCACCCTGCAGAGTTAATACCTTGTACTGCCCCCTTTGGACAGCTGAGACCTGGCAGTGTCATGGATTGTTCTCAATCATCGTCTGGAAAGACCAGGTGATGTCAATCTCAAAGGTTTTAAAAGCCCAGACTCATCTGACCTTGCTCCAACAATCAGCACCATGGGTTCCTCTAAGCAGTTGTGTAGAACACTGAAACTGAGAATAGTTGATGCTCACAAAGCAGGAGAAGGCTATAAGAAGATAGCAAAGCGTTAACAGATGCCCATATCCTCTGTTCGGAATGTAATTAAGAAATGGCAGTCATCAGGAACAGTGGAAGTTAAAGCAAGATCTGGAAGACCAAGAAAAATATCAGACAGAACAGCTCGCAGGATTGTGAGAAAAGCAAGTCAAAATTCACATTTGACTGCACAATCCCTCCAGGAAGATCTGGCAAACACTGGAGTTGTGGTACACTATTCCAATATAAAGAGATACTTGTACAAATATGGTCTTCATGGAAGAGTCCTCAGAAGAAAACCTCTTCTACGTCCTCACCACAAAAATCAGTGTTTGAAGTTTGCAAATGAACATATAGACAAGCCTGATGCATTTTGGAATAAAGTTCTGTGGACCGATGAGGTTAAAATAGAACTTTTTGGCCGGAATGAGCAAAGGTACGTTTGGAGAAGGAAGGGCACAGAATTTAATGAAAAGAACCTCTGTCCAACTGTTAAGCATGGGGGTGGATCAATCATGCTTTGGGGTTGTATTGCAGCCAGTGGCACAGGGAACATTTCACGAGTAGAAGGAAAAATGGATTCAATAAGATTCCAGCAAATTTTTGACGCTAACTTGATGCCATCTGTGAAAAAGCTGAAGTTAAAGAGAGGCTGGCTTCTACAAATGAATAATGATCCTAAACACACCTCAAAATCCACGGTGGATTACATCAAGAGGCGTAAACTGAAGGTTTTGCCATGGCCTTCACAATCTCCTGACCTCAACATAATTGAAAATCTATGGATAGACCTTAAAAGACCAGTGCGTCACTGACAGCCCAGGAATCTCAAAGAACTGGAAGACTTTTGTAAGGAAGAATGGGCGAAGATACCTCAAACAAGAATTGAAAGACTCTTGGCTGGCTACAAAAAGCGTTTTCAAGCTGCGATACTTGCCAAGGGTGCAGTACAAGGTATTAACTCTGCAGGGTGCCCAAACTTTTGCAGACGCCATTTTTTTGTTTTCTGTTCTTTTGAAAGTGTAAATGATGGAAATAAAATCAAACTTTTTTTTTACATGTTATAAGAATGTCTAATCTGTAATTTGATGACTTTTGGAGATTTTTCCATCTTTCCTTGGCTTCTTTTTGCACATTAAAATGAATTTTTGCCTGGGGTGCTCAAACTTTCAATCCCCACTGTACATGATTTTCCACCCAGCGAAGAATCCTGGTGGCTTCCGCCATCACCACTCTGCTCCTTGTTCCGCCTTGTCTGTTTACATGAGCCACGGATGTGACGTTGTCTGACTGAATCAGAACTGGTAGGTCGCGAAGAAGAGTCTCCGCTTGATGCAGGCCGTTGTATATGGCCCTCAATTCCAGTACGTTGATGTGTAGACAAGCCTCCTGGCTTGACCATAGTCCCTGGAAGTTTCTTCCTTGTGTGACTGCTCCCCATCCTCGGAGGCTCGCATCCGTGGTCACCAGAACCCTGTCCTGATTGCCGAACCTGCGACCCTCTAGAAGGTGAGCACTCTGCAGCCACCACAGGAGAGACACCCTGGCCCTGGGGGACAGGCTGATTTTTTGATGAATGTGCAGATGGGACCCGGACCACTTGTCCAGAAGGTCCCACTGAAAAGTCCTCGCATGAAACCTGCCGAAGGGAATGGCCTCATAGGACGCCACCATTTTTCCCAGTACTCGAGTGCATTGATGGACCGACACACTTTTCGGTTTCAACAGGTCTCTGACCATGTTCTGGAGTTCCTGGGCTTTTTCCATCAGGAGAAAAACCCTCATTTGTTCCGTGTCCAGAATTATGCCCAAGAAAGTCAACCAGGTCGTTGGAACCAACTGCGACTTTGGTAGATTGACAATCCAGCCGTGTTGCTGCAGCACTCTTAGGGAGAGCGACACGCATTGTAGCAACTGTTCTCTTGATCTCGCTTTTATCAGGAGATCGTCCAAGTACGGGATAATTGTGACTCCCTGCCTGCGCAGGAGCACCATCATTTCCGCCATTACCTTTGGGAAAATCCTCGGGGCCGTGGAAAGCCCAAACGGCAACGTCTGAAACTGGTAATGACAGTCCTGTACAGCGAACCTCAGGTACGCCTGATGAGGAGGATATATGGGGACATGAAGGTATGCATCCTTTATGTCTAGTGAGACCATAAAATCCCTACCTTCCAGGCTGGAGATAACCGCCCTGAGCGATTCCATCTTGAAATTGAACTTTTTCAAGTACAGGTTTAGGGATTTTAAATTTAGAATGGGTCTGACCGAGCCATCCGGTTTCGGGACCACAAATAGGGTTGAATAGTACCCCTTCCCCTGTTGAACTAGGGGAACCTCGACAACCACTTGTTGTTGACACACACAGTTTTTTAATTGCCGCTAAAACTATCTCCCTTTCTGGGGAAGAAGCTGGTAAAGCCGATTTGAAAAACCGGCGAGGAGGCACGTCTTCGAATTCCAGCTTGTAACCCTGGGATACAATTTCTGATTGAGCACAGACGTGGCTGAAGAGTCGAAGACGTGCCCCCACCAGAGCGGACTCCTTTCCCGGAGCCCCAGCATCATGCGGTGGATTTAGTAGAAGCCGGGGAGGACTTCTGCTCCTGGGAACTAGCCGTAGCCGGCAGTTTTTTCCCTCTACCCTTACCTCTGGCGAGGAAGGAAGAGCCCCGACCTCTTCTGGACTTATGCGACCGAAAGGACTGCATCTGATATTGTGGCGTTTTCTTTTGCTGTGAGGAAACATAAGGCAAAATAGTAGATTTACCTGCCGTAGCTGTGGAAACCAGGTCCGTGAGACCCTCCCCAAATAAGTCCTCACCTTTGTAAGGCAAAACCTCCATATGCCTCTTTGAGTCGGCATCACCCGTCCATTGGTGGGTCCACAGGGCTCGCCTAGAAGAAATCGCCATGGCGTTGGCTCTCGAACCCAGCAGGCTAACGTCTCTCTGAGAATCTCTCATATATAGGACTGCGTCCTTAATGTGACCCAAGGTCAATAACATGGTATCCCTATCCAGGGTATCAATGTCGGCTGACAAGGTATCCGTCCAAGCCGCCACAGCGCTACAAACCCAAGCCGACGCTATTGCCGGTCTGAGCAAGGCACCCGTATGTGTATAAATTGACTTCAAGGTAGTTTCCTGCCTGCGATCAGCAGGATCCCTGAGGGCTGCCGTGTCTGGAGACGGCAGCGCCACCTTTTTGGACAAGCGCGTTAAAGCTTTGTCCACCCTGGGCGAGGATACCCACCATACCCTGTCCTTTGCCGGGAAAGGATACGCCATAAGAATTCTCTGGGGAATCTGCAGTTTCTTGTCTGGAGTTTCCTAAGCTTTTTCAAATAACTCATTCAGCTCATGAGATGGGGGAAAAGTTCTCAGGTTTCTTTTCCTTAAACATGTGTACCCTCGTGTCAGGGACAGAGGGGTCATCTGTGATATGTAAAACATCTTTTATTGCAATAATCATATAATGAATACTTTTGGCCACCCTTGGGTGTAACCTCGCATCATCGTAGTCGACACTGGAGTCAGAATCCGTATCGGTATCAGTGTCTGCTACTTGGGACAGTGGTCGTTTCGGAGACCAAGAAGGGCCCTGTGACACAGTCAAAGCCATGGATTGACTCCCTGCTTTATCCCTGGACTCTGCTTTGTCCAATCTCTTATGTAACAAAGCCACATTTGCATTTAAAACATTCAGCATATCCATCCAATCATGTGTCGGCGTTGCCGACGGAGACACCACAATCATCTGCTCCACCTTCTCCTTAGATGAGCCTTCCGCTTCAGACATGCCGACACACGCGTACCGACACCCACACACACTCGGGGATATATCTATATGGAGACAGTTCCCCAATAAGGCCCTTTGGACAGACAGAGAGAGAGTATGCCAGCACACACCCAGCGCCAACTGACACTGGAAGCCAAATTCCCAGACAAAAAGCGCTTTCATATAAATATATACTCACTGCGTCAATAAAAAGTGCCCCCCCCCCTCTTTTTTGCCCTCTGTGACAGTGTTCAGCAGGGGAGAGTCCGGGGAGCCAGCTTCTCTGCATGTGCTGTGGAGAAAATGGCGCTGGTTAGTGCTGGAGGATCAAGCCCCGCCCCCTCAGCGGCGGGCTTCAGTCCCGCTCAAATAATAAAAAAACTGGCGGGGGTTAATAATATACTGCCTCCGCAGTATATTTACATCTGCCAGTGTCCCTTGAGGCTATTAATTGCTGCCCAGGGTGCCCCCCCTGCGCCCTGCACCCTTACAGTGCCCGCTGTTGTGTGTGTGTGTGTGTGTGTGTGTGTGTGTGTGTGTGTGTGTGTGTGTGTGTGTGTGTGTGTGGGAGCAATGGCGCGCAGCTTTACCGCTGCACGTTACCTCGCTGAAGAACTGAAGTCTTCTGCCGCCTTTTGAAGTCTTCTTTCTTCTTCTACTCACCCGGCTTCTATCTTCCGGCTCTGTGAGGAGGACGGCGGCGCGGCTCCGGGACGAACGGCGAGGGTGAGACCTGCGTTCCGACCATCTGGAGCTAATGGTGTCCAGTAGCCTAAGCAGAGCCTATCACTTAAGTAGGTCTGCTTCTCTCCCCTCAGTCCCACGATGCAGGGAGCCTGTTGCCAGCAGTGCTCCCTGAAAATAAAAAACCTAACAAAATTATTTTTACAGAGAAACTCTGGAGAGCTCCCCTGTAATGCACCCAGTCTCCTCTGGGCACAGGATCTAACTGAGGTCTGGAGGAGGGGCATAGAGGGAGGAGCCAGTGCACACCCATTCTAAAGTTCTTTATAGTGCCCATGTCTCCTGCAGAGCCCGTCTATACCCCATGGTCCTTACGGAGTCCCCAGCATCCTCTAGGACGTAAGAGAAAAAACAGTTGTCTATCATTTTTATGTTGACCATTTTCATGTTGACCTTTTGATATATGGTGTCTGTCTATTGACTGTCTAACTAGACACTGTCTATCTAGCAACCAGATACCATTATAAACATTGGATGCCAAATGTTTGTTGGTGACACATAACCTATATGATTAAGATATTTTATCTCTTTTTGTGATCCACCAAGGTTAAAATAATGTAATAAGTAAAACCAAAACCATGATTAAATAAGAGAATGTTTTGGCATTAGAATGTTGATTATATTTACAATTTAAAGACAGAGGGATAATAGTCCAAATTGTACATCTCCAACTGATGTTGATATGTTGTTATGTAGGACATTGTTTGGCCTGATTAAAAGACAAATTTATACTGACAAAATCAAAATGCTCAATGTTAAATCAAAGTAACCTGATTTAACAATGAACTAACTTTTAATAGAAGAGGTGTTTTGCAAATGTCTGAAAATAAATATTAGTGTTGTCATTTATTTTGGTAATACAAGGGAAGGGTGTGTGTGTGTGTGTGTGTGTGTGTGTGTTTGTATGTGTGTGTGTGTGTGTGTATGTATATATATATATGTATGTATATATATATATATATATATATATATATATATATATATATATATATATATAGGTTGAGTATCCCTTATCCAAAATGCTTGGGACCAGATATATTTTGGATATTGGATTTTTCCGTATTTTGGAATAATTGCATACCATAATGAGATATAATGGTGATGGGGCCTAAATCTAAGCACAGAATGAATTTATGTTACACATACACCTTATACACACAGCCTGAAGGTCATTTTAGCCAATATTTTTTATAAATTTGTGCATTAACAAAGTGTGTGTCTGCATTCACACAATTCATTTATGTTTCATATACACCTTATATACACAGCCTGAAGGTCATTTAATACATTATTTTTAATAACTGTGTATTAAACAAAGTTTGTGTACATTGAGCCATCAAAAAACAAAGGTTTCACTATCTCACTCTCACTCAAAAAAGTCCGTATTTCGGAATATTCCGTATTTCGGAATATTTGGATATGGGATACTCAACCTGTATATATATTCATTCACTTTTTTTTTTATTGGTTTGCTATTATTATTTATGACTTAAATGCAATTGGCAAACATGCATGATTGCTCATTCTATCATGGAGAAGTCATGCAGCGTATACAGTATATCAGTTACTGGCAGTATGTCTGTTATATAGTATGTCTGATCTGGTAATCATACTCAAAAGTTAAAGCACCTATTGAAGCTCAGAAATATATACTGTACCTTTTGCTCTTGCTATAACTGAAGAATGTCTGATTAGTGGCTGTGTATCCATTTGTGTCAGACCTGCATTTTAAAACACAATAGAAAGTTTAAAGCACTCCGGACATGTAATTATAAACTAGAGCTTTACCTGCATTCAGGAAGTCATTGGAGGTCAATTATTACTTCAATGCATTTAGCTTGTATTAAGCTCATTGACTGAAACAACATGTATTTGGAAAACCATGCTACAATGTAACTGAGCGTAAGAAAAAAATCACAAGTGTGCATGCTGGTATTGAAAGTAACCAATGGATTCCATTGTCAGACTCATTGGCATGCATTGCACTACTTTAAAAGTTGTGGTGGAACATAAAGGAATACAGTTATAGCATTTATTTTTTGCCACATAGATTTTTTTTCTTTTTACTAGCATACTATATATTTTACAATTTATTAAAAGCATGTATTATTATTATTATTATTATTATTTCTTCCTGTGAACTTTCACAGACATTACTTTACTGCAACACTTTTAGAAGAACATTTTAAAAATGTGTATTTCCATGCCATTGAAAAATCTTGGCAGTATGAGTTCTAAAACTTTTTTTGTGATGAAAACAGGGTCAGGACACCAGTACAAGTTAGTATACAGCAGAGATGAGCAGTTCGGATTTACTCAGATCTTTCCGGCAAACTAGCCAAAGTTTTGATTTATCTTATTAGCAGATTTTACCTATTTGCTGCAAGACTGTAGCCCCTCAGGTAAAAGCAGTCACCTAATCCGTGTCAGTGAAGCCAGATGCAGTCCATGACACTGCACTAGGTACACTGTGACTGGCAGTGACTTCCTATTGGAAGTCCAACCTGCCAGTCTTCCTCAGGACAGGCAGTCCTATTGGGAGGTGTTTCCTCCGTCCAGTACTGCCAAACTTGGCCTTTGATTAGCAGAGAGCTTGCATCCTGTAGGAAGCCACTCCCTACCTCAGCTGATGCAGTCCGTAGAAGACTGGGTTTTGCACATGTGCAGTACCGCCACCACTACAGTGCATGTGCTGGTCCCAGCACCTGTCAGCTACATTGTACGGGTGCCGGGACAGAGCCGGCGGTGGGAGCAGGCAGCAGGGACAAAGCAGCAGGACCCCAGCAACACGGCAAGCGGCAGCCCCCAATCTTCCATTGAGGCAGGAGCTGCTGCTGTTGACTATCCAAAAACACAGGAGAGCCAGATTGCCAATAAGAAGCAGTTTTTATGATCTGAACATAACCAAGTAACTCTGGATGACTCATCTTTAGTATACAGGCTCCCAGCAGTATACTGAAAATTACGGAAGTGAACATGTAAATAACTGGTGATCATTATATGAGAACAAAATGGGAAATATAAAAAAATAAATAATAGAATTAGTAATTGGGAGGGAGACAGTGTGTTCAGTTTTTAATGAGTGACTCACAGATTAGTTCAGGTACATAGAGGCTGTCGCTATACAAATACCTCCAGTGCACATTTTGCAATAGCTGGAAGCAAGTTAATCAGCCTTACATCACAGGCTGGTAACTGATACGTTTTTTCAATGTTTGACATCAACAGACTTTTGGTTTTAGTTTAATTACCCCAAAACTCATGGCTACCTCTGCTTTGTTTAGATCCTTTATGTGGCCCAAGTACTGGAGGGTGTAGCCACTGAAGGGTATTTGGTCATGCCCTGTTGTGGTGTAGATCCTATTGTGCACATCCGGGTGCATTGTTGTGGTATCAGAGGGGTGTGGTTATGCCTTACTAAGCCCCTACCTTCCCTCCCTCTCTCAGTGCCCCTGTGTAAATGTCCGCTGCATAAGGCTGAGGGTATGCTACTGTTTCACTGCTTTATACCCTCTTTAATATTTTGCAGAGATTACTAGAGGTACTAAGGGGTCTATTCATGCAGCAGTGAAAAGCCCTGTTTTGCGTTAAACAGGGCTTTTCTCTGCTTACCACAATTCACAGAGCCGGTTACCGTGGAGAAGTCTCTGACTTCTCCAGCGGTACCCCCGCTCTGTGCCTGAATCGCATCACCATACCTTTGTATGGTGAGTGCAATTCATGAAGGTGCGGAAAGCTCTGCTTTCCGCTTCTCCATGGAGTTCAGGTTCGCCATCTGAGGACGGCGTAACCTGAACTGTAGTGCGGAGACGTCAGGGAAGCTCAATGCTTCCCTGATCGCTGCTCGGCACCTCGTGCAGGCTCCGCCCCCCGACCTCCCAGCAACCACTGCGGCCTGCCGGGAGGTCATCAAGCTGCGCATGCGCAAAGGGACCCGCCGCTGGACTCCGCGCATCGCAGGAGGGACCGCTGGAGAAGACCTCACCGCAGGAGCCCCAGACACCGCAGCGCATCGTCGGAAGGGTGAGTATACATGAATTGCTACTTATCACAGCTATACATCGCATCGAAGAGATGCGATGTATAGTGATAAGTAGCAATTATGTTTTCGTTTTCTACATGAATAGACCCCTAAATGATTATCAGACCAAGAAGGAGGTTTATGAAGGCTTCAAGTGGCAACCAATCAAATTCTTGCTGTCCCTTATCTAGTACATTTAACTAAACGATACTTTGAATCTTATTGGTTGTCGTGGGTGACACCTCTTCAGAAGGTTTTATAATACTTCCTCCAAATATGTTTTAACCCTACAAAGTGGTTTTAGAAAATGTGAACAGAGATCAAGAACAGGACCCTATTTGATTGTGCTCTTGTAATATTTTACCATATACAGAAAAATTTGCATTAGCTGTGCTCAGTTTACTGTGGCAACTAACCAGTTATTTGACTTTAACAAATGACCCTCAAGATTATGTGTCGCCTTTTTAGCAAACAGTTTTGTTATGCCAACAGTATTACAATATTTACAGCATTGCATAATTCTGCTAAAGGAGAAAAGTATGGGAAAACTGACGGAGATTGCTAGAGCCTTAACAACTTCATTGCTTTTGGCACTAGCTGCCTCGGATCACTAAAGAGAGAAATGCAAATACGTAGCCATTTACTTCACATATAATTTGTTTCATTAACATAGTGGAAAATTTCTGAAGCTATTTGAAAGCTATAAAACCTGAATCATTTCTCGTAGTACATATAAATCTGTACCCTTTATTTTCATACTGCTTTAACCCAAGCTATATTAATTAATTGATGTACAATGCTTTTAATAATTAATTTTTTTGAGCCCAGGTATAAATTTAGCGCTAAACCCAAAATATCCCAGAATAAATCAGTTTGTAAGAAGAGCATTAGTTATAGCAAACTGATTAACCAGGCTACTCATGACTGTTCATGCTCACATCCACCTGCAGAACCTTATTTCTACGCTTAACTAGGGTAAGAGGGCGAAGTAGGAGTTGAAATGATTTGGAATAATTACTGCCTTATTGTAACTATGACAACAGGCAAACATCTCCTGGATAAATGGGTCATGTTGACATCTCTGGTTTCCCACAGCCATCAAATTTTTCAAAGATTGCTTTATTTTTTGCATCGCAAAATGATTTTGTTATAGCATCCAATAATACATTAATGTTTGTTTGTTTGTTTACCTGGAATTGGGTTTCTCTGCAGGAATATGTACTGTTGGTGGTAGCTGTGGCTTTAGCTGTAACCTGAAAGCAGCCTAAAGTCCATGGTCCCAACAGTAAGAGGGTCTGGCTTGATTTGAAAGTATATTTCTATGTGATTTAAAGGGTTCATTTTCAAAATACATTTTGAATACTATAATGCAATTCTCCATTAAATATAATGAAAATATGCAAATAATGATTTACTCTATTTTATATTTGTTTGTAAATGGTTTAGTTTATAGAATGAATAGTCCCTTTCCTCTAGGTTCATTCTTATCAATGCTGCACTTCCCAATAAATGTAAAGGCAATGTTACATTCAATTTGTTCCTAATTAGCTGATAGTGTTACGTCTAAATAAATGATGCATATTTAAGGATGGGCTGGTTTGTTGACTGTATCTGTCTGCACATAGCAACTTGGGCAAACAATAGGATTATGTTTCCTATGCAGAATGATGAAACTTAGTTTTAGTCCCATAATATAATACAGCATCTACAAATACTTTTAATTTTAATGTTTATCTCATGTGAATTTCTTAATGTTTCAGAGGCAATATGAGAGAAGACACACATATACCCAAGAAAGACAAAACCATCATAGGTAAGTCACTAGCTTTACATCCATTGCTGTCTGTATAGACGACGGACTAGTCTGCTGTTATCTTTGTCCTCTCTCTTCCCCTCTCATTGATGTCTCTCGTTTACAACCTCCTCCTCCCCCATCTGTCTCTCTTTCATCTTTATTCCTTCTCGTCTGTCTCTCTCTCTCTCTCTCTCTCTCTCTCTCTCTCTCATTTGTATTCCCAATATTTGTGTCTCTCTACCATATGTCATCCCTCTTTATCCGCGTCTCACTCATCTCACTCAAATAAAATGTGCCACCAAGCAGCACATCGCCAGTAATTGAACTCCCCCCTAGTGCATGAATGTATAGTTTGAGTTCAAGGATGTTTTATATATATATATATATATATATATATAATATGCACAATGAAGCGGCAATCCAGGATTTAATTCAAATAAACGGGTCCAGTCTCCCGACTTTGATGTGCACATCAAAATCGGGAGACTGGATGGACCTGCTTATTTGAATTAAGTCCTGGAGTGCCGCTTCATTGTGCATATATATATATATATATATATATATCAATTGTGGCAGCACTCCAAAGTAACAACAATTACTTGCCTGGTGCCCTCCTAGGTACCTCAATGGCTTAAGGTCCAAAATAGCAGATAGATGGGCGGCACTCAGAAATAATATCAGGCAACAAGCAGGGTAAGGCAACGTTTCGAAGTGTTTACTTCTTCATCAGGACAATATAAACAGTGAAACACCAACCTTATAAATGCTCACCACAGCGTGTCAGAACAGCTCCGGCGCGGGACGCGAGTGCAGACGCACACAGATGACGTCATTACCGCTCGACGCGTAACCGGGGCAACTGTAAGAAACACTCCACAGTTTCGGACAAGATCAGCAGAGTACCGATCTATGTGTAACAGATACAGACAATAACACAATAACATACAAATATAAACAGTCAGTAATTACATTTAAAAACATACTGCAGCGGTTTGGAACAGGGAAACCGGTACCCGGCCGTACTATTGGATGGCAAATTTAAAGATAAGATCAGTGTTAAAACGGAGCATATCAAGGGCATAAACGGCACACCAATGATGTTACATAAAGTACAATTTAAAGAAAATAATGTAGTCCCAGGGTTTCGTTAAGTCCCCGGGGAGTGAGTGTTTGTAACTCGTGAATCCATCTGGATTCTTTCCGTAGTAATCTGAGCGATCTGTCACCGCCACGCTGTCTCAATGGTTCATGATCAATTATCATGTATTTTAAACAGGCAACGCTATGTTTTGCCTGTAAGAAATGACGCGCAACTGGTTGGTCGCTCCGACCAGTTGCTAAAGCATTCCTGATGGCCAATCTATGATTGGCAATCCTCTCGCGTGTGGTCAGATTTGCCAACATAGTTGAGGCCACATGGGCAGGTGGTCATATAAATGATAAATTTAGTTCTACATGTAACCCTATGCTGGATAAAGTATTTTCTACCACTAAAGGGGTTGCAAAAGAATTTACCAAATGGTGAGAGCTCTGCAAGTAGTGCAATTGAGACATCTAGACCAACCAGTTGCGCGTCATTTCTTACAGGCAAAACATAGCGTTGCCTGTTTAAAATACATGATAATTGATCATGAACCATTGAGACAGCGTGGCGGTGACAGATCGCTCAGATTGCTACGGAAAGAATCCAGATGGATTCACGAGTTACAAACACTCGCTCCCCGGGGACTTAACGAAACCCTGGGACTACAATGTTTTCTTTAAATTGTACTTTATGTAACATCATTGGTGTGCCGTTTATGCCCTTGGTATGCTCTGTTTTAACATTGATCTTATCTTTAAATTTGCCATCCAATAGTACGGCCGGGTACCGGTTTCCCTGTTCCAAACCGCTGCAGTATGTTTTTAAATGTAATTACTGACTGTTTATATTTGTATGTTATTGTCTGTATCTGTTACACATAGATCGGTACTCTGGTGATCTTGTCTGAAACTGTGGAGTGTTTCTTACAGTTGCCCCGGTTACGCGTCAAGCGGTGATGACGTCATCTGTGGGCGTCTGCAGTGCACTCGCGTCCCGCGCCGGAGCTGTTCTGACACGCTGTGGTGAGCATTTATAAGGTTGGTGTTTCACTGTTTATATTGTCCTGATGAAGAAGTAAACACTTCGAAACGTTGCCTTACCCTGCTTGTTGCCTGATATTATTTCTGAGTGCCGCCCATCTATCTGCTATACATATATATATATATATATATATATATATATATATTATCCTGGAGTGCCGCTTCATTGTGCTTATATCTTCAACCTGCAAAGTTGATTTAGAGGGCACCGGGCAAGCTGACTGTGATTTTGATTTCATGAGTGCGGAATACAAATACTATACACATTACCAACACCTCATGTGCACGGCTTCCTCCACTCTCCGGGACTCACAGTGACGTCATGGGAGCGCGCCAGCGCCGGCGACCCTGCATCCACGGGGGGGCAGAGACAATGCAAAGTGAGACCCATCCACCATGGCAACGCGGCTGTACATAACAAACAAGGGGGACGCGTTAGAAATATGCATATATTGACAAATGCAGTGTACAAAAGATTAAGCACACATAAGGACAAAAGGGAATAAGGGGGCATGTACTCTATAAATAAATGTTGTTAGGGTACCAGTCGCTAGAGGAATATAAACAATACTGGCTGCTAAGCCAGACCTCATCCTGGGTGAGAGGAAGTAACGCAGTCATGGAAGACCAGGAATCGCTTTGTAGAGCTACCCACAGCGGACAATTTTTTCACTCTATAGCGCACCTCAAAGCAATAAACATGATAAATATAGGGTAAAACTAAGGTAAAGGGAATGGGATAGTGTTAGTCACAGGGAATTTAAAGAAAACAAGCATAAGATAAAATGTCATTAAGGCCCAGCGGTTTGACAGTTTGTAAGGTATAGATCCAGCGTGCTTCTTTTTGTAGTAGGGTTTTACCCCGATCTCCACCTCTTTTAGATTCTGGGACCCCATCTATGATTTTATATCGAATGGATGCCAGATTGTGGTGAAAATCTTTAAAGTGGCGGGCCACCGGTTGGTCGAAGCCCTTCCCTTCTAATGCTGCTCTAATACTAGAGCGGTGGAGGGTGATCCTCTCTTTAAATTGACGAATAGTTTTTCCGATGTAAAAGAGTCCGCAGGGACACTTGATATAGTAGATGACAAAGCGACTAGAGCAGGTATATGAAGATTTAATACAAAATTTCTTCCCTGATCTCGAATGATGAAAATATTGTTCTGTTTCAAGGCAACTACATGTAGTGCAACCCAAACACCTGTAGTTGCCAGGCTTCCGTTTGAGGAAATGTGCATAAGTCGTTTTGCTGAAGCTGGAAATATCATTGTGTACAAGAAAGTCCTTGATGTTCTTGCCCCTGCGAAATGCTGGAAGAATGGCAGAGTCTTTAAATGTAGGTAAGGTTTTATCTTTCGCTACAATCGGCCAGATCCGTTTCACTGAGCCAACCGTCTGAGCACTGTTCGTTGAAAAGTCCTGTGGCCACACTATCCGATGGTGGGGTATGTTGGTATATAGGCTCACGACATCTATTGTACACATAAGGTGTTTATCCGGCAGTGGAGTCAAAGCCAGACACAGTGCTGAGGGAAGCAACAGTCACCAATGTGATAGACGCTAAGATTCAAGAGGTATTATCCCAAGAGTGGCCGGTTGTTCTAGTGCTATACACTATTCCAAAGCTACACAAGAACCCTATATGCCCCCCAGGTCGGCCCATCATTGTGGCCCGTGAATCTCTATATTACACTATTTCACAATACTTAGATATGTTTTTGCAGCCCATTGTGAGTGACCAGGCTACCTGCCTTAAGGATACCACAGCCTATTTGAACAAAGTTCTGGCTTTGACTCCACTGCCGGATAAACACCTTATGTGTACAATAGATGTCGTGAGCCTATATACCAACATACCCCACCATCGGGGTATTGAAGCTATTAGACGTTGTATTACAGGCAACATGAGCTATACAGGGCCAGATGTCAACTTTTTCATACAGCTGCTCGAGCTCACGTTGAAGCGCAACTACTTCATTTTCGATGGCAAAATTTACCAACAACAGTCAGGGTGTGCTATGGGTTCTTGTGTAGCTCCAAGCCTGGCCAATTTGTTTATGTGTGAGGTAGAAAAGGATCTGTTCCTTACTAACCCCATGATGTCCAGTAAGATTAGGGCATATTATCGTTACATCGACGATATTTTCATTTTGTGGTCTGGCACGGAAGAGGATTTTCACAATGCCATAAGCCATGTGAATGCACTGGATACCTCCATTAAATTCACATACTCTTGCAGCTTTGAGAGAATCCATTACTTGGATGTTATGGTCATCCAGGATCACAATCATCTTCTGCACACCACTTTATATGTAAAAGAGACCGATAGGAACACTACCTTACACGCTAATAGCCACCATCCCCCTGCCTTAAAATGGGGGTTACCTTACTCCCAATTTTTAAGGATTTACCGCATCTGCAGTGACAGTATGGATGCTAGCAATCAGATTGACAAGATGATACGCAAGTTCTTGGTTAGAGGGTACAAATTAAAGTATTTGAAGAAAGCCAAAGAGAGGGTGCTCCCCAAAAACCGGAATGATTTATTACGAAAGACTAAGCCTAGTGAATCTAGAGACCGGATAGTGTGGCCACAGGATTTTTTCAACGAACAGTGCCCAGACGGTTGGCTCAGCGAAACGGATTTGGACGATTGTAGCGAAAGATAAAACCTTACCTACATTTAAAGACTCTGCCATTCTTCCAGCATTTCGCAGGGGCAAGAACATCAAGGACTTTCTTGTACACAATGATATTTCCAGCTTCAGCAAAACGACTTATGCACATTTCCTCACACGGAAGCCTGGCAACTACAGGTGTTTGGGTTGCACTACATGCAGTTGCCTTGAAACAGGACAATACTTTTATCATCCGAGATCAGGGAAGAAATTTTGTATTAAATCTTCATATACCTGCTCTAGTCGCTTTGTCATCTACTATATCAAGTGTCCCTGCGGACTCCTTTACATCGGAAAAACTATTCGTCAATTTAAAGAGAGGATCGCCCTCCACCGCTCTAGTATTAGAGCAGCATTAGAAGGGAAGGGCTCTGACTAACCGGTGGCCCGCCACTTTAAAGATTTTCACCACAATCTGGCATCCATTCGATATGAAATCATAGATGGGGTCCCAGAATCTAAAAGAGGTGGAGATCGGGGTAAAACCCTACTACAAAAAGAAGCACGCTGGATCTATACCTTACAAACTGTCAAACCGCTGGGCCTTAATGACATTTTATCTTATGCTTGTTTTCTTTAAATTCCCTGTGACTAACACTATCCCATTCCCTTTACCTTAGTTTTACCCTATATTTATCATGTTTATTGCTTTGAGGTGCGCTATAGAGTGAAACAATTGTCCGCTGTGGGTAGCTCTACAAAGCGATTCCCGGTCTTCCATGACTGCGTTACTTCCTCTCACCAAGGATGAGGTCTGGCTTAGCAGCCAGTATTGTTCCTCTATTCCTCTAGCGACGGGTACCCTAACAACATTTATTTATAGAGTACATGCCCCCTTAGTCCCTTTTGTCCTTGCTTATGTGTGCTTAATCTTTTGTACACTGCATTTGTCAATATATGCATATTTCTAACGCGTCCCCCGTGTTTGTTATGTACAGCCGCGTTGCCATGGTGATGGGTCTCACTTTGCATTGTCTCCGCCCCCCCGGGGATGCAGGGTCGCCGGCGCTGGTGCGCTCCCATGACGTCACTGTGAGTCCCGGAGAGTGGAGGAAGCCGTGCACATGAGGTGTTGGTAATGTGTATAAATGTTTTTTGTTCACTATTGCAGTTGGTCTTGATAAAAGGAGTCTATCCTGAAACGTTGACTCTAGCTGCTGTGCTGTGTCAATTTATTTAACAAGTCTCTGTGAGTGCCGGCTATTTCTGTCCGTTATATGCTCTATCGCTAGCAGGGCACCGGAGCAAGCTGTGACGTTAACCTATATCGGAGTGCCGAATATTTCCTTTCTTGATAGATAGATATATATATATATATATATATATATATATATATATATATATATATATATATATATATAATATTCTGATGGTTTTGGTACTGTTGTAGTCCAACACAGCAGCTTGCTCTGGAGCCTTGCTTTTAAACGTGAAATACAAAAGACAAATGGCTGACACTCGTGGAGACTTATAATAACCACTTGACACAGTTAATAGATGTCAACGTTTCAGGGCCAGTGCCCTTTTATCAAGACAAAAAAAAGTGTTTGTCTTGATAAAAGGGCATTGGCCCTAAAATGTTGACATTAATAACTGTGTCAAGTGGTCATTATAAGTCTCCACGAGTGCCAGCCGTTTGCATTCTATCGCTATCTATCTATCTATATCTAAAAATTATTTTATTATTATCATCGTGTATGTATGTATGTATGTGTGTGTGTGTGTGTGTGTGTGTATATATATATATATATAATATGTGTGTATATATATATATATATATATATATCTCCACGTCTGGTCCGGCTCTTCTCGTACTGCAGTTATCGATCCGGGTGCCCTCACGTAATATGCGCAATACAGGTACTCAGGTGCGGCACTCCCAGACACAAAAAATGATCACATGTACAAGTGGCAGGTATCAACTTGATACCTGCCGCTTGTACATGTGATCATCCTTTGTGGCTGGGAGTGCTGCACCTGAGTGAGTGTGTATGTGTGTGTATATATACATAATATATATATATAGTGATTATTGGAAGCGCGCTCACCAGTCCGTTTTAGAGTCAACAAGGTTTGTTGTAGCAGCACAGACAAAATCATCATTCCGAAGTTTCGGTCCCCCCTGGGACCTTTGTCAAGGTTCAGGTGCTATGCAAAAACTGCATCAATATATACCCCCTCCCCTCATAGAACACAGTCAAATCAAGAAAATTAATTTGTTTACAGTCACATTCCATCGTGAAGCGAATAGGTGTAACCAATTGATTCAAGCTTGCTACCATATTCTCTACTGAGGCCCTATCTCCTGACCAAAAAACGAATATGTCATCGATGTAGCGTTTATAATAACCGATACTACCCCCAAACTCCGGGAATATATAGTTCAGTTCATATTCATCCATATATAGATTAGCATATGCCGGGGCTATGTTACTCCCCATAGTGGTCCCGGAAGTTTGGAGGTAGTACCGGTCACCAAACTTAAAGTAATTACACACATGAGTTATCTCCAGTAGTTCCAGCAGAAAATCTATGGGTGGTCGTTGTTGATGATTTATCAGGAGAGCTTTCCTAATGGCTGCAATAACAGCCTCATGTGGTATCATTGTATAAAGTGAAGACACATCCATTGTTACAAGTTGATGCGTCTCCACATCAATATCCAGAGACCTAATGTCCTTAATCAATTCACCCATATCTTTAATGTAACTTTGTATAGTTTTTACTAGAGATGAGCGGGTTCGGTTCCTCGGAATCCGAACCCGCCCGAACTTCATGTTTTTTTACACGGGTCCGAGCGACTCGGATCTTCCCGCCTTGCTCGGTTAACCCGAGCGCGCCCGAACGTCATCATCCCGCTGTCGGATTCTCGCGAGGCTCGGATTCTATCGTGAGACTCGGATTCTATATAAGGAGCCGCGCGTCGCCGCCATTTTCACACGTGCATTGAGATTCATAGGGAGAGGACGTGGCTGGCGTCCTCTCCGTTTATAGAGAAGAGAGTGAGACTAGAGTAGAGAGAGACACAGTAGTAATTTTGGGGAGCATTAGGAGGAGTA
The DNA here is from genome assembly GCF_028390025.1 of Pseudophryne corroboree. Taxonomy (NCBI): domain Eukaryota; kingdom Metazoa; phylum Chordata; class Amphibia; order Anura; family Myobatrachidae; genus Pseudophryne; species Pseudophryne corroboree. The sequence continues at coordinate 613,665,880 of NC_086446.1, forward strand.
CTACTACTTGCTGAAGTGATAGATAGATAGTGTGACTGTATAATGTATATCTGACTTGTGGGGGAGACACTGACAGTGGGGAGCAGTTAGAGTCTGAGAGCAGGACTCAGGAGTACATATAACGTACAGTGCACACTTTTGCTGCCAGAGTGCCACACTGCCATTGTGACCACACTGACCACCAGTATAATATATATTGTGATTGTCTGCTTAGGAGTACTACTTGCAAGTTGCTGATAGTGTGACCAGTGACCTGACCACCAGTTTAATAATCACCACCAGTTTAATATATATATATATATATATATATATATAATTGTATATAATATATATATAATATTGTATACCACCTACCCGTTTTTTTCTTTTCTTTCTTCTTCTTTATACATACTACTATAGTAGCTTACTGTAGCAGTCTGCGGTGCTGCTGAGCTGACAGTGTCCAGCAGGTCCGTCATCAGTCATTACATAATAAATATATATACCTGTCCGGCTGCAGTACTAGTGATATTATATATATATATATATATATATATATATATATATATATATATATATTAATTTCATCTCATTATCATCCAGTCTATATTAGCAGCAGACACAGTACGGTAGTCCACGGCTGTAGCTACCTCTGTGTCGGCAGTCGCTGGTCCATCCATAAGTATACTAGTATCCATCCATCTCCATTGTTTACCTGAGGTGCCTTTTAGTTGTGCCTATTAAAATATGGAGAACAAAAATGTTGAGGTTCCAAAATTAGGGAAAGATCAAGATCCACTTCCACCTCGTGCTGAAGCTGCTGCCACTAGTCATGGCCGAGACGATGAAATGCCAGCAACGTCGTCTGCCAAGGCCGATGCCCAATGTCATAGTACAGAGCATGTCAAATCCAAAACACCAAATATCAGTAAAAAAAGGACTCCAAAATCTAAAATAAAATTGTCGGAGGAGAAGCGTAAACTTGCCAATATGCCATTTACCACACGGAGTGGCAAGGAACGGCTGAGGCCCTGGCCTATGTTCATGGCTAGTGGTTCAGCTTCACATGAGGATGGAAGCACTCAGCCTCTCGCTAGAAAAATGAAAAGACTCAAGCTGGCAAAAGCACCGCAAAGAACTGTGCGTTCTTCGAAATCCCAAATCCACAAGTAGAGTCCAATTGTGTCGTTTGCGATGTCTGACCTTCCCAACACTGGACGTGAAGAGCATGCGCCTTCCACCATTTGCACGCCCCCTGCAAGTGCTGGAAGGAGCACCCGCAGTCCAGTTCCTGATAGTCAGATTGAAGATGTCAGTGTTGAAGTACACCAGGATGAGGAGGATATGGGTGTTGCTGGCGCTGGGGAGGAAATTGACCAGGAGGATTCTGATGGTGAGGTGGTTTGTTTAAGTCAGGCACCCGGGGAGACACCTGTTGTCCGTGGGAGGAATAGGGCCATTGACATGCCTGGTGAAAATACCAAAAAAAATCAGCTCTTCGGTGTGGAAGTATTTCAACAGAAATGCGGACAACATTTGTCAAGCCGTGTGTTGCCTTTGTCAAGCTGTAATAAGTAGGGGTAAGGACGTTAACCACCTCGGAACATCCTCCCTTATACGTCACCTGCAGCGCATTCATAATAAGTCAGTGACAAGTTCAAAAACTTTGGGCGACAGCGGAAGCAGTCCACTGACCAGTAAATCCCTTCCTCTTGTAACCAAGCTCACGCAAACCACCCCACCAACTCCCTCAGTGTCAATTTCCTCCTTCCCCAGGAATGCCAATAGTCCTGCAGGCCATGTCACTGGCAATTCTGACGAGTCCTCTCCTGCCTGGGATTCCTCCGATGCATCCTTGCGTGTAACGCCTACTGCTGCTGGCGCTGCTGTTGTTGCTGCTGGGAGTCGATGGTCATCCCAGAGGGGAAGTCGTAAGCCCACTTTTACTACTTCCACCAAGCAATTGACTGTCCAACAGTCCTTTGCGAGGAAGATGAAATATCACAGCAGTCATCCTGTTGCAAAGCGGATAACTGAGGCCTTGACAACTATGTTGGTGTTAGACGTGCGTCCGGTATCCGCCGTTAGTTCACAGGGAACTAGACAATTTATTGAGGCAGTGTGCCCCCGTTACCAAATACCATCTAGGTTCCACTTCTCTAGGCAGGCGATACCGAGAATGTACACGGACGTCAGAAAAAGACTCAACAGTGTCCTAAAAAATGCAGTTGTACCCAATGTCCACTTAACCACGGACATGTGGACAAGTGGAGCAGGGCAGGGTCAGGACTATATGACTGTGACAGCCCACTGGGTAGATGTATGGACTCCCGCCGCAAGAACAGCAGCGGCGGCACCAGTAGCAGCATCTCGCAAACGCCAACTCTTTCCTAGGCAGGCTACGCTTTGTATCACCGGTTTCCAGAATACGCACACAGCTGAAAACCTCTTACGGCAACTGAGGAAGATCATCGCGGAATGGCTTACCCCAATTGGACTCTCCTGTGGATTTGTGGCATCGGACAACGCCAGCAATATTGTGTGTGCATTAAATATGGGCAAATTCCAGCACGTCCCATGTTTTGCACATACCTTGAATTTGGTGGTGCAGAATTTTTTAAAAAACGACAGGGGCGTGCAAGAGATGCTGTCGGTGGCCAGAAGAATTGCGGGACACTTTCAAGGGACAGGCACCACGTACAGAAGACTGGAGCACCACCAAAAACGCCTGAACCTGCCCTGCCATCATCTGAAGCAAGAAGTGGTAACGAGGTGGAATTCAACCCTATATATGCTTCAGAGGTTGGAGGAGCAGCAAAAGGCCATTCAAGCCTATACAATTGAGCACGATATAGGAGGTGGAATGTACCTGTCTCAAGCGCAGTGGAGAATGATTTCAACGTTGTGCAAGGTTCTGCAACCTTTTGAACTTGCCACACGTGAAGTCAGTTCAGACACTGCCAGCCTGAGTCAGGTCATTCCCCTCATCAGGCTTTTGCAGAAGAAGCTGGAGGCATTGAAGGAGGAGCTAAAAGGGAGCGATTCCGCTAGGCATGTGGGACTTGTGGATGGAGCCCTTAATTCGCTTAACAAGGATTCACGGGTGGTCAATCTGTTGAAATCAGAGCACTACATTTTGGCCACCGTGCTCGATCCTAGATTTAAAACCTACCTTGGATCTCTCTTTCCGGCAGACACAAGTCTGCTGGGGTTCAAAGACCTGCTGGTGACAAAATTGTCAAGTCAAGCGGAACGCGACCTGTCAACATCTCCTCCTTCACATTCTCCCGCAACTGGGGGTGCGAGGAAAAGGCTCAGAATTCCGAGCCCACCCGCTGGCGGTGATGCAGGGCAGTCTGGAGCGACTGCTGATGCTGACATCTGGTCCGGACCGAAGGACCTGACCACGATTACGGACATGTCGTCTACTGTCACTGCATATGATTCTCTCCCCATTGAAAGAATGGTGGAGGATTATATGAGTGACCGCATCCAAGTAGGCACGTCAGACAGTCCGTACTTATACTGGCAGGAAAAAGAGGCAATTTGGAGGCCCTTGCACAAACTGGCTTTATTCTACCTAAGTTGCCCTCCCACAAGTGTGTACTCCGAAAGAGTGTTTAGTGCCGCCGCTCACCTTGTCAGCAATCGGCGTACGAGGTTACTTCCAGAAAATGTGGAGAAGATGATGTTCATTAAAATGAATTATAATCAATTCCTCCGTGGAGACATTGACCAGCAGCAATTGCCTCCACAAAGTAGTACACAGGGAGCTGAGATGGTGGATTCCAGTGGGGACGAATTGATAATCTGTGAGGAGCGGGATGTACACGGTGATATATCGGAGGATGATGATGAGGTGGACATCTTGCCTCTGTAGAGCCAGTTTGTGCAAGGAGAGATTAATTGCTTCTTTTTCGGTGGGGGTCCAAACCAACCCGTCATTTCAGTCACAGTCGTGTGGCAGACCCTGTCACTGAAATGATGGGTTGGTTAAAGTGTGCATGTCCTGTTTATACAACATAAGGGTGGGTGGGAGGGCCCAAGGACAATTCCATCTTGCACCTCCTTTTTTCTTTCATTTTTATTTGCGTCATGTGCTGTTTGGGGAGTGTTTTTTGGAAGGGCCATCCTGCGTGACACTGCAGTGCCACTCCTAGATGGGCCAGGTGTTTGTGTCGGCCACTAGGGTCGCTTAGCTTACTCACACAGCTACCTCATTGCGCCTCTTTTTTTCTTCTTTGCGTCATGTGCTGTTTGGGGAGTGTTTTTTGGAAGGGCCATCCTGCGTGACACTGCAGTGCCACTCCTAGATGGGCCAGGTGTTTGTGTCGGCCACTAGGGTCGCTTATCTTACTCACACAGCTACCTCATTGCGCCTCTTTTTTTCTTTGCGTCATGTGCTGTTTGGGGAGTGTTTTTTGGAAGGGCCATCCTGCGTGACACTGCAGTGCCACTCCTAGATGGGCCAGGTGTTTGTGTCGGCCACTAGGGTCGCTTATCTTACTCACACAGCTACCTCATTGCGCCTCTTTTTTTCTTTGCGTCATGTGCTGTTTGGGGAGTGTTTTTTGGAAGGGCCATCCTGCGTGACACTGCAGTGCCACTCCTAGATGGGCCAGGTGCCACTAGGGTCGCTTAGCTTAGTCATCCAGCGACCTCGGTGCAAATTTTAGGACTAAAAATAATATTGTGAGGTGTGAGGTATTCAGAATAGACTGAAAATGAGTGGAAATTATGGTTTTTGAGGTTAATAATACTTTGGGATCAAAATGACCCCCAAATTCTACGATTTAAGCTGTTTTTTAGTGTTTTTTGAAAAAAACACCCGAATCCAAAACACACCCGAATCCGACAAAAAAAATTCGGTGAGGTTTTGCCAAAACGCGGTCGAACCCAAAACACGGCCGCGGAACCGAACCCAAAACCAAAACACAAAACCCGAAAAATTTCAAGTGCACATCTCTAGTTTTTACACATGGGCCCTCATTCTGAGTTGTTCGCTCGCTAGCTGCTTTTAGCAGCATTGCACACGCTAAGCCGCCGCCCTCTGGGAGTGTGTCTTAGCTTAGCAGAATTGCGAACGAAAGATTAGCACAATTGCCAATAGAAATTTCTTAGCAGCTTCTGAGTAGCTCCAGACTTACTCAGCCATTGCGATCAGTTCAGTCAGTTTCATTCCTGGTTTGACGTCACAAACACACCCAGCGTTCGCCCAGACATTCCCCAGTTTCTTCAGACACTCCCGCGTTTTTCACAGAAACGCCAGCGTTTTTTCGCACACGCCCAGAAAACGGTCAGTTTTCGCCCAGAAACACCCACTTCCTGTCAATCACAGTACGATCACCAGAACGATGATAATTCCTCGTTATGCCGTGAGTAAAATACCTAACTTTTGTGTAAAATAACTAAGCGCATGCGCTCTGCGAACCTTGCGCATTAAGCGACTAACCGCAATATAGCAAAAATCTGCAACGAGCGAACAACTTGGAATGACCACCCTGGTTGTAAATATATATCTAAATAGCGTGCTACCGATTGAAACAATGACACCCTGGCCGATATAATCGGCCGGCCAGGTGGGTTTTTCACACATTTATGCACACACGGAATATGGGGCACAGCAGCCGCTCCTGAGTGCGGTGTAACCATGGAGCGTTTGATAAGAGCTGGAAATGTGCCTGGCATATGGGATAAGTATGTCTATGTCTTTTGATGTTAGCGTGTTTTTATGTATACCATGTCTTTAATGTTGCTGTATTTTCTATGAGGGGAGGGTGCATATATGAATGCAGTTTTTGTATAGCACCTGAACCTTGATAAAGGTCCTAGGGGGGACCGAAACCTCGGAATGATGATTGTGTCTATGCTGCTACAATAAACCTTGTTGACTCTAAAATGGACTGGTGAGTGCACGTCTAATAATCACTATACGTATTCATGCCAAATAATATTCTCCTAAAACATGAAGATTCAGTGACACCCCAGCAAGCTGACTTATGGATTGTGTGTGCAGACATCTTTATATATATATATATATATATATATATATATATATATATATATATATATATATATATATATATATATAATATATTTATTTTCCCATTGGTAAATTTGTGACATTGCCTTGTTGTAGATGGCTTTCCCGATCATACTTATGACAACCCAACCTTTCAACAAGATGAAAAGCAAGCAAGTAATGGAGTGAAAAAGGAAAAGAGTGACAAGTAAGGGACATTCTTCCTCTATCAAATTTTTTCACAGCTGATGGCCAGTCTGACTCATTGTATAATGTTTATTTAGGCAGTGTGATGTGAAATGACCTGTTGTCCTGCTTATGTCCACAGTTTGTTAATTAAATTGCAGCAATAATTGTATTAAATCAAGGAGTATATTCTGTATGTTACAATACCATAGTGCAATTGCTTGCTTTGCTATTTAAAAAAAAAGTCAACGAGGGGGGGGAGTGGGGGGGGGGGAGATTTGGGTTCCTTTACAAACACACAAAATGTACATTCCTAGTGCCATAAATTCTAAAGCACATTTTTTGTACTTTTAAATGTTTGTCCAGTGTGAAATCTTGTAGGTTTGCAAAGTTTTATACATCACGCCACAGTACAGCCTACTATATGATCAAGTTTTGATCACCCCCTGTACAACCTTGCATTTTTACTCCTAAAATATTGGTTGTTGAAGCTTTGTTTATGTCCTAAATAAGTGATGAGTTTATGGGAACATCAGGACTATATTTCACATGCCTCACTGCAAATGTGCCTGTTACTGTATATTTACAGTGGCATATGTATGTATGAAAATACTCCCACCCCCTATAAATGTGCCTATATAAGACTTAAAGATGGTCTGGCAGCAGTAAATTAGGTAGTTCTGGCATATCCACAAAACTAGGATCTCTATCCTGGAACCCTGTTTGAAATATACAGTATTTTCATATAAAACAAAATCTTGTATTTGCATCTGTGTGGAATTGGACACATTCAGGGCTGGCTCCAGGCAAGTTTCACCTGAGCGGCCGCAACCTTAGTGGGTGGGCCGATTTTCCGACACCATATTCCCTCCTCCCTCTGCCTGCTAAAGTATTTAGCTGGCCGCCCGCCTCCTAGCTGCTGCCTCCTGCCCACTACACTGACTGAGAGAGTGACAGCCACCCTGGGATCCAATCAGGCAGCATTGTGGGTGGGCTTTCAAAGAGTGAGGTCACACATTTCCAGGTGCTGCGCTGCTGACTCCAGCTGGCGGTGGGTGGGCTGTTGGCTTCAGGTAAGCTTATGGGAGCAACAAGACCACAGTACTTTTATTTATGCCAGAAGTAGCACAGCTGTGCTCAGAATATACTGCTTACAGTACATTCTAAAAGCAATTATTGTATTTTATACTGAGTATCTTGTTTGTTTATGTGTATTCTCTTCATCACATTGCAACTTTTTTTTTTTTTTTTTATGCTTTATCTTTGAGTAACCAGGGGGTGCTTATATGGAGTATGTTGGTCCTGCAGACTCCACCCCACAAATACAACCAGGTTGCTGAAAAATAAAACCAAAATCCTCAATGCTGTAATGCTGCAGACACAGGTGCTTCTGATGTGACATTACCAGGAATCCAGCAACGTTTAGATATTTAGGAAATTCTGGGTTCAGATTTTACGGAGTCTGTTTTAAATAGGTTATTAAGCTTCACTTTGAAAATATTGATGAAAATTGTCATTTCCAGTGGTTAGAGAAACTAATTCATGAACTTCATGTGAACAATCTGATCATCCGTAGTTAAGTGAAGACAATAGTGGTCATTCCGAATTGATCGCAGCTAGCAACATTTAGCTGCTGCTGCGATCAATAGTCCACGCCGGGTGGTCTTCAGTATGCCGGCGGTCGGGCTCCCGGCGACCAGCATACCGGCGCCGGCATACCGACACTTATTCTCCCTCGTGGGGGTCCACGAGCCCCCTGGAGGGAGAATAAAATAGTGTGGCGCGCGTAGCGCGCCACCGTGCCCGCAGCGTGCCCGCAAGGGGCTCATTTGCGCTCGCCACACTGTCGGTAAGCCGGCGGTCGGGCTCCCGGCGCCGGTATGCTGGTCGCCGGGAGCCCGGCCGCCGGCATATCGTAGTGAACCCGTCCACGCCTATGGGGGAGTGTATTTTAGCTTACAGGGCTGCAATCACTTGTGCAGCCCTGCTAAGCTAAACAAAATTCAAGCAGAAGAAGACTAGCCCTGGACATACTTACCCTGTGCGATGGATCAAGCGATGATGGGCCTGGCTTTGACGTCACTCCTCCGCCCTCCGTTGTCCTGGACACACCTGCGTTATACTTACCACTCCCCGAAAACGCTCTCCAACGGTCCGGATCCACCCCTCCACGCCTCCTTGCTGTCAATCTTCTTAGCGGTCGCCACTGCGACCGCTCCCGACGGTAGCCGCGACATAACCCGGCGACCCCTGTCGCCGGGCAACGTCACGCACGCGCCCTGCGCCCGCCGTGCATGGGCATTCCGTACCCATTCGCACAGCAGCGAAAAACCGCGCGTGCGAATGGGTCGGAATGATCCCCCATTACAAATCCAGGCTCCAGAGTCATCCCTGTAATTTTGAGGATGCAGTGTTTTGTTTTGTTTTTTTTTATTATTATTTTTACTAAAGGGATATTTTAAAGATTTTTTTTTAAATAGTAGCTGTCTAGTACTATGGGACATATAATATTAAGTCAATACTTGCTCCTCCCCAACAATAAAATAAATCCCATGCAGTCATGACATCAGCAACCCAATGCCTCACTCTCTGCCTCTCCCCTGTGTCTGTATCACCCCATCACCCTCTCACGTCACCCTCTGCAAGGCATCACCATCTCCTTGTCATACAGATACAGCATTCCCATTGAGGCCACATTATTTTTTGCAAAGCCACAATCTTGTTCACGTCCACTTGTTTTTTTTTTTTTTTTTTGCGAGGCCACACCCTTGCTAACGTTTACTTTTCCAGGAGCTTGCGCGCAAATATTACCCCACCCTTTTCCCCTGTCATGGAGCCCCTTGTTATAATATTCTGGATCCGCTCCTGCTTTCCCAGACCGATATTGAGGGGGGAAGGGTGGTGGGGGTTGGGGGTGGCTAGTAGGCTAGGAGCCAGTCCTAGACACATTACTGCGACTAGACCACATTCAGCAAAGATGGTCTCTGTGTCGATGTCCTGCTAATTCCCGTTCAAAGGCACACCTTGTTGTGAAACGTGAATAATAAGTTGAACGCGCAATAAAAAATAATTAAAACTTACGTTGTACCTCCACATATTTATAAAATCAATAGATTACGTACAGTATATGCCAGTAGTTCCTAAACTTTTTTGAGTCATGGCATTATGTAAATTGTGTTTATATGTACTCTTTTGGTTTAGTTATGTGGTGAGGGACAGGATTTGCTTCTGCTTGTCCACATATTTCCTTATTGGAAGCCATAGGCATTGGTTTTGCCTATCACATTGGCCACGGCACCCAGTTTGGGAACCACAGACATATGCTGAGATATATATCTGGTCATACAAACATATACTGTAGATTGAGTGAGATATATATATATATATATATATATATATATATATATATATATATATATATATAGTTAGTATATTTCTTGTTCCAGTATTCATTATTTCTAAAATAAATACATTTTAAAGCTGTATAGAATTAAGTCAGTCAAGTTTGCTCATGAGTCACCTAACTCAACATGGTGGTTCATGGGCTGACATTTCAGAAAGTGTTCAAGTAGAAGACAATTACGCACCAAGGCTGCTTATTATAAGGAGAAATCTTGTTAGTCTTTCTTTACCCGACAGCAGTTTATTGCAATATCTTGTGTTCTCAATCACTTTGCTGCTTATATGTAGCTCATTCTTCCCTTAGTTATTTTACTCCTGAAAGCCCAGCAGAGATGTCTTTTTCTCCAGTTCAACACGTCTGTATAAATGACAGCTTTTCTTTTTGTCACTAGTGTTACTTAGCCCAGTACAGGGTACAATTTTCATTTGAGTAACGCTGTAGGTGGTTTAACTGTTGTCTTTCTTTTTTTCCCCTGCTACCATTTTTTTTTTATGCATTCAGACAAACCTATTGTTGTGCAGATCTGGCTTATGAATAGTTAATACATTTATGTCCTTACTTTTTTAGTATAGTTGCGTTTAATTAAAAAAATGTTTTATTTAAATATATTAAAAAGAACACAACAAAATAGAATAATAATAAATAACCTTTTAGGGTCTCATAAACACAATTTAATATTAAAATACCAGAATCTTTATTTAAAATTGAGCTAGAATTAGAGATGAGCGGGTTCGGTTTCTCTGAATCCGAACCCGCACGAACTTCATGTTTTTTTTCACGGGTCCGAGCGACTCGGATCTTCCCGCCTTGCTCGGTTAACCCGAGCGCGCCCGAACGTCATCATGACGCTGTCGGATTCTCGCGAGACTCGGATTCTATATAAGGAGCCGCGCGTCGCCGCCATTTTCACACGTGCATTGAGATTGATAGGGAGAGGACGTGGCTGGCGTCCTCTCCATTTAGATTAGGAGAGAGAGAGAGAGATTGACCTGAGGCTGATACTGTAGAAGAGAGTGCAGAGTTTAGTGACTGACCACAGTGACCACCAGCAGTGCAGTTGTTTTATTTAATATATCCGTTCTCTGCCTGAAAAAAACGGTACACACAGTGACTCAGTCACATACCATATCTGTGTGCACTGCTCAGCCCAGTGTGCTGCATGCCTGCATCATCTATGTATATATTATATATCTGACTGTGCTCAGCTCACACAGCTTATAATTGTGGGGGAGACTGGGGAGCACTGCAGTGCCAGTTATAGGTTATAGCAGGAGCCAGGAGTACAAGACAGTCACATACCATATCTGTGTGCACTGCTCAGCCCAGTGTGCTGCATCATCTATGTATATATTATATATCTGACTGTGCTCAGCTCACACAGCTTATAATTGTGGGGGAGACTGGGGAGCACTGCAGTGCCAGTTATAGGTTATAGCAGGAGCCAGGAGTACATATTATATTAAAATTAAACAGTGCACACTTTTGCTGCAGGAGTGCCACTGCCAGTGTGACTGACCAGTGACCTGACCACACTGACCACCAGTATAGTTAGTAGTATACTATATTGTGATTGCCTGAAAAAGTTAAACACTCGTCGTGTGACTTCACTTGTGTGGTGTTTTTTTTTTTTTATTCTATAAAAAACTCATTCTGCTGACAGACAGTGTCCAGCAGGTCCGTCATTATATAATATATATACCTGTCCGGCTGCAGTAGTGATATATATATATTTTTTATATCATTATTTATCATCCAGTCGCAGCAGACACAGTACGGTAGTTCACGGCTGTAGCTACCTCTGTGTCGGCACTCGGCAGTCCATCCATAATTGTATACCACCTACCCGTGTTTTTTTTTTCTTTCTTCTTTATACATACATACTACTACATCTCTTTATCAACCAGTCTATATTAGCAGCAGACACAGTACAGTACGGTAGTTCACGGCTGTGGCTACCTCTGTGTCGGCACTCGGCAGTCCGTCCATAATTGTATACCACCTAACCATGGTTTTTTTTTCTTTCTTCTTTATACATACATACTACGACATCTCTTTATCAACCAGTCTATATTAGCAGCAGACACAGTACAGTACGGTAGTTCACGGCTGTGGCTACCTCTGTGTCGGCACTCGGCAGTCCGTCCATAATTGTATACCACCTAACCGTGGTTTTTTTTTCTTCTTCATACATACATACATACTACGACATCTCTTTATCAACCAGTCTATATTAGCAGCAGACACAGTACAGTACGGTAGTTCACGGCTGTGGCTACCTCTGTGTCGGCACTCGGCAGTCTGTCCATAATTGTATACCACCTAACCGTGGTTTTTTTTTCTTTCTTCTTCATACATACATACTACGACATCTCTTTATCAACCAGTCTATATTAGCAGCAGACACAGTACAGTACGGTAGTTCACGGCTGTGGCTACCTCTGTGTCGGCACTCGGCAGTCCGTCCATAATTGTATACCACCTACCCGTGGTTTTTTTTTCTTTCTTCTTCATACATACATACTACGACATCTCTTTATCAACCAGTCTATATTAGCAGCAGACACAGTACAGTACGGTAGTTCACGGCTGTGGCTACCTCTGTGTCGGCACTCGGCAGTCCGTCCATAATTGTATACCACCTACCCGTGGTTTTTTTTTCTTTCTTCTTCATACATACATACTACGACATCTCTTTATCAACCAGTCTATATTAGCAGCAGACACAGTACAGTACGGTAGTTCACGGCTGTGGCTACCTCTGTGTCGGCACTCGGCAGTCCGTCCATAATTGTATACCACCTAACCGTGGTTTTTTTTTCTTTCTTCTTCATACATACATACTACGACATCTCTTTATCAACCAGTCTATATTAGCAGCAGACACAGTACGGTAGTTCACGGCTGTAGCTACCTCTGTGTCGGCACTCGGCAGTCCGTCCATAATTGTATACTAGTATCCATCCATCTCCATTGTTTACCTGAGGTGCCTTTTAGTTGTGCCTATTAAAATATGGAGAACAAAAATGTTGAGGTTCCAAAATTAGGGAAAGATCAAGATCCACTTCCACCTCGTGCTGAGGCTGCTGCCACTAGTCATGGCCGAGACGATGAAATGCCAGCAACGTCGTCTGCCAAGGCCGATGCCCAATGTCATAGTACAGAGCATGTCAAATCCAAAACACCAAATATCAGTAAAAAAAGGACTCCAAAACCTAAAATAAAATTGTCGGAGGAGAAGCGTAAACTTGCCAATATGCCATTTACCACACGGAGTGGCAAGGAACGGCTGAGGCCCTGGCCTATGTTCATGGCTAGTGGTTCAGCTTCACATGAGGATGGAGGCACTCAGCCTCTCGCTAGAAAAATGAAAAGACTCAAGCTGGCAAAAGCAGTAGCACCGCAAAGAACTGTGCGTTCTTCGAAATCCCAAATCCACAAGGAGAGTCCAATTGTGTCGGTTGCGATGCCTGACCTTCCCAACACTGGACGTGAAGAGCATGCGCCTTCCACCATTTGCACGCCCCCTGCAAGTGCTGGAAGGAGCACCCGCAGTCCAGTTCCTGATAGTCAGATTGAAGATGTCAGTGTTGAAGTACACCAGGATGAGGAGGATATGGGTGTTGCTGGCGCTGGGGAGGAAATTGACCAGGAGGATTCTGATGGTGAGGTGGTTTGTTTAAGTCAGGCACCCGGGGAGACACCTGTTGTCCGTGGGAGGAATATGGCCGTTGACATGCCTGGTGAAAATACCAAAAAAATCAGCTCTTCGGTGTGGAACTATTTCAACAGAAATGCGGACAACAGGTGTCAAGCCGTGTGTTCCCTTTGTCAAGCTGTAATAAGTAGGGGTAAGGACGTTAACCACCTCGGAACATCCTCCCTTATACGTCACCTGCAGCGCATTCATAATAAGTCAGTGACAAGTTCAAAAACTTTGGGTGACAGCGGAAGCAGTCCACTGACCAGTAAATCCCTTCCTCTTGTAACCAAGCTCACGCAAACCACCCCACCAACTCCCTCAGTGTCAATTTCCTCCTTCCCCAGGAATGCCAATAGTCCTGCAGGCAATGTCACTGGCAATTCTGACGAGTCCTCTCCTGCCTGGGATTCCTCCGATGCATCCTTGCGTGTAACGCCTACTGCTGCTGGCGCTGCTGTTGTTGCTGCTGGGAGTCGATGGTCATCCCAGAGGGGAAGTCATAAGCCCACTTGTACTACTTCCAGTAAGCAATTGACTGTTCAACAGTCCTTTGCGAGGAAGATGAAATATCACAGCAGTCATCCTGCTGCAAAGCGGATAACTGATGCCTTGACAACTATGTTGGTGTTAGACGTGCGTCCGGTATCCGCCGTTAGTTCACAGGGAACTAGACAATTTATTGAGGCAGTGTGCCCCCGTTACCAAATACCATCTAGGTTCCACTTCTCTAGGCAGGCGATACCGAGAATGTACACGGACGTCAGAAAAAGACTCAACAGTGTCCTGAAAAATGCAGTTGTACCCAATGTCCACTTAACCACGGACAAGTGGAGCAGGGCAGGGTCAGGACTATATGACTGTGACAGCCCACTGGGTAGATGTATGGACTCCCGCCGCAAGAACAGCAGCGGCGGCACCAGTAGCAGCATCTCGCAAACGCCAACTCTTTCCTAGGCAGGCTACGCTTTGTATCACCGGTTTCCAGAATACGCACACCGCTGAAAACCTCTTACGGCAACTGAGGAAGATCATCGCGGAATGGCTTACCCCAATTGGACTCTCCTGTGGATTTGTGGCATCGGACAACGCCAGCAATATTGTGTGCATTAAATATGGGCAAATTCCAGCACGTCCCATGTTTTGCACATACCTTGAATTTGGTGGTGCAGAATTATTTAAAAAACGACAGGGGCGTGCAAGAGATGCTGTCGGTGGCCAGAAAAATTGCGGGACACTTTTGGCGTGCAGGCACCACGTACAGAAGACTGGAGCACCACCAAAAACGCCTGAACCTGCCCTGCCATCATCTGAAGCAAGAAGTGGTAACGAGGTGGAATTCAACCCTCTATATGCTTCAGAGGTTGGAGGAGCAGCAAAAGGCCATTCAAGCCTATACAATTGAGCACGATATAGGAGGTGGAATGCACCTGTCTCAAGCGCAGTGGAGAATGATTTCAACGTTGTGCAAGGTTCTGATGCCCTTTGAACTTGCCACACGTGAAGTCAGTTCAGACACTGCCAGCCTGAGTCAGGTCATTCCCCTCATCAGGCTTTTGCAGAAGAAGCTGGAGACATTGAAGGAGGAGCTAACACGGAGCGATTCCGCTAGGCATGTGGGACTTGTGGATGGAGCCCTTAATTCGCTTAACAAGGATTCACGGGTGGTCAATCTGTTGAAATCAGAGCACTACATTTTGGCCACCGTGCTCGATCCTAGATTTAAAGCCTACCTTGGATCTCTCTTTCTGGCAGACACAAGTCTGCTGGGGTTGAAAGACCTGCTGGTGAGAAAATTGTCAAGTCAAGCGGAACGCGACCTGTCAACATCTCCTCCTTCACATTCTCCCGCAACTGGGGGTGCGAGGAAAAGGCTCAGAATTCCGAGCCCACCCGCTGGCGGTGATGCAGGGCAGTCTGGAGCGACTGCTGATGCTGACATCTGGTCCGGACTGAAGGACCTGACAACGATTACGGACATGTCGTCTACTGTCACTGCATATGATTCTCTCACCATTGAAAGAATGGTGGAGGATTATATGAGTGACCGCATCCAAGTAGGCACGTCACACAGTCCATACTTATACTGGCAGGAAAAAGAGGCAATTTGGAGGCCATTGCACAAACTGGCTTTATTCTACCTAAGTTGCCCTCCCACAAGTGTGTACTCCGAAAGAGTGTTTAGTGCCGCCGCTCACCTTGTCAGCAATCGGCGTACGAGGTTACATCCAGAAAATGTGGAGAAGATGGTGTTCATTAAAATGAATTATAATCAATTCCTCCGCGGAGACATTGACCAGCAGCAATTGCCTCCACAAAGTACACAGGGAGCTGAGATGGTGGATTCCAGTGGGGACGAATTGATAATCTGTGAGGAGGGGGATGTACACGGTGATATATCGGAGGGTGATGATGAGGTGGACATCTTGCCTCTGTAGAGCCAGTTTGTGCAAGGAGAGATTAATTGCTTCTTTTTTGGGGGGGGTCCAAACCAACCCGTCATATCAGTCACAGTCGTGTGGCAGACCCTGTCACTGAAATGATGGGTTGGTTAAAGTGTGCATGTCCTGTTTTGTTTATACAACATAAGGGTGGGTGGGAGGGCCCAAGGACAATTCCATCTTGCACCTCTTTTTTCTTTTATTTTTCTTTGCGTCATGTGCTGTTTGGGGAGGGTTTTTTGGAAGGGACATCCTGCGTGACACTGCAGTGCCACTCCTAAATGGGCCCGGTGTTTGTGTCGGCCACTAGGGTCGCTAATCTTACTCACACAGTCAGCTACCTCATTGCGCCTCTTTTTTTCTTTGCATCATGTGCTGATTGGGGAGGGTTTTTTGGAAGGGACATCCTGCGTGACACTGCAGTGCCACTCCTAAATGGGCCCGGTGTTTGTGTCGGCCACTAGGGTCGCTAATCTTACTCACACAGTCAGCTACCTCATTGCGCCTCTTTTTTTCTTTGCGTCATGTGCTGATTGGGGAGGGTTTTTTGGAAGGGACATCCTGCGTGACACTGCAGTGCCACTCCTAAATGGGCCCGGTGTTTGTGTCGGCCACTAGGGTCGCTAATCTTACTCACACAGTCAGCGACCTCATTGCGCCTCTTTTTTTCTTTGCGTCGTGCTGATTGGGGAGGGTTTTTTGGAAGGGACATCCTGCGTGACACTGCAGTGCCACTCCTAAATGGGCCCGGTGTTTGTGTCGGCCACTAGGGTCGCTAATCTTACTCACACAGTCAGCTACCTCATTGCGCCTCTTTTTTTCTTTGCGTCATGTGCTGATTGGGGAGGGTTTTTTGGAAGGGACATCCTGCGTGACACTGCAGTGCCACTCCTAGATGGGCCAGGTGTTTGTGTCGGCCACTAGTGTCGCTTAGCTTAGTCATCCAGCGACCTTGGTGCAAATTTTAGTACTAAAAATAATATTGTGAGGTGTGAGGTATTCAGAATAGACTGAAAATGAGTGGAAATTATGGTTTTTGAGGTTAATAATAATATGGGATCAAAATGACCCCCAAATTCTATGATTTAAGCTGTTTTTTAGTGTTTTTTTAAAAAAACACCCGAATCCAAAACACACCCGAATCCGACAAAAAAAATTCGGTGAGGTTTTGCCAAAACGCGGTCGAACCCAAAACACGGCCGCGGAACCGAACCCAAAACCAAAACACAAAACCCGAAAAATTTCAGGCGCTCATCTCTAGCTAGAATGTGCTCTTTCCTCTATACAAAGTTTACACACCAAGTTAATAACATCAGTTTGTTTTGAGGCAATGATGTATGCCAGAAAGGGAAAGCGGGTATAAAATAAAATACATGGGTGAACTCTGGCGCACTAGGTGAGGTCAGCACAATCAAAACCCCTGATACCTGCCCAAAACAGGTATGAATGAATATGAATGCAACAAAAAAAGGAAATGATCAAAGGCGCCAAATGGTCAAGAGACGGTGTGAATGTGATGAAAAATTGGAATAAATAAAATAAATTTTACAATATGGTCTGGTTTTCCAAAAAGAGTCCTTTGGTCCGTTTTAGTCCAAATGCCCACAGCAAATAAGCAAAAAGAAAAGAAAAAATCCAATGTGTGGGATTGTATAAAATGAATGACTGTTTCGTGTTATCCAGAAATAGAGCCCTGGTGTGCGATTAGACTTGATAGGAGGAAGGATAGGGTCTCACCACCGATCCAAATATAGAATAGAGCGTACCAAGACTCGCATAACAAAAGATGGAAAAATACACATAAAGGTATCTTTTCTAGTGATATCGCAACTGTTGATATAGGCACAGCGTACCCCACTCACGTGTTAGTCGAGATCTTTGCACATAAAGGTATCTTTAAATGAGGATCCAATAGAGTTGGTGAATGGAAAAAATTGTTCTCTTTATTTCTTAAAAAATAAAATACTGAATAGCTTATTGGGAATATATACGATTTACCAGTGGGCGAGATGCCGGTTGTTCATATCCCCGACAGCAGCATCCCGCCAGCCAGAATGCTGGCAAGTGGGGAGAGGGTGCGAAGAGTCCCCTTGCAGGCTCACGAGTGGGAATAGTCCTGTTTTGCCGGGATTCTGACTGGTGGCATTGCTGACTGTCAGGATTCCGGCATCGGTATCCTGACCGCCGTGATCCCAACAGCCAGCAAATTGAACGGATCCTGCTTGTTGATATGGGCAACACCAAGAAGGGGATGTAACAGTCTGCAAGAAGCAGGAAGTGCTAGACTTTGTGCGAGTTCTCCTATTTTTTAAAAGCGGCAATCTTTTTACAAGGCAAAACCAACCTAGTTTGGCCATGTAAATGATTGCTGTTTTAAAAACTTCTTCACAATTCCTTGTAGAAAGTTTTATACATGTCAACTGGTGTACAATATTAGGACATTCAAAAAATAATGGCTAAAATAGAAATATTGCCAACTGAATCATTATTTGTTATCCCACTATCATAGACGCTATTCCAGAAAAAAATTAAAATATTAGAATTTGATTCCCAAGAATGATCTCCCTCCTCATCAGTTCTGTTCCCACAACCCTTGTGTGTGTATATATAGCATTAAAATAATCACACGCACAGTGTGTGATGCTGAGTTTCTGCACATTAGCCTCAGATACTGCTGCCTATCTTGCTTTTTTCTTTTGCTTTCAAAGTTAATTGCGATGGAAGTAGGTGTAATTGTACTTATTAGCTGGTGTTCAGCCACGCTTAATGCTCCACTTGGTATAATAGCAAATATAAAGGCATTATATATGTGCAATAAAGTATATGAGTTTAACGGACAATTATGTTTTATTATCATTTATATTCTGTTCGTTGGGCTTAGTTTAATGTATAGCTTGTAAAATTGTTAGTGCGCAGATAACAGATAACTTTTCTAAGCAAAAGGTGAGTCAGCCATGTACAGTGCTGTTACGAGTGTAACCCATTTTATAAATATGAACATTACATGTAGGCTGAACAATTAAGCCTGCACCCCAATGAAAATTGTATACCCAGCTGGATTCAATATTCACTCTAAAAATCATCCAGATTCTCTGGGAGCTATCTTATTTCTGTGAAAGGCCGCATCAAAGGTTACGTCATTGTCTTGAACCAATAAATAATTAATGATTCAATAGACATTTGCCTTTATTAGATTAAAAAAAATATTTTATCTTTTAAACTTTGTTATTATTTTGTTTTTCAAATACAGTAGAAAAACTGGAAGATATGGTAGAAATGAAAATTACAGCAACCATCAGAAAAAAAATCAGATTATAGATCTGTTTCAAAAACAGTTTCAAAGCTTTATATTAACATCTAGGGATAAATAGGGTGCGAGTTGCTGGAGGTCCGGGATTTCGTCCTAGGCAAAAAATAGGGGCGTGCAGAGCCGGCCCTAACCAATATGATGCCCTAGGCAAGATTTTGGCTGGTGCCCCCTAGCACCACCGCTAGTTCTGCAGGAGATGCCTGGCATGAGTCAGCTGGCAGCCCTGCTAAAGTCGGGCGCCTTTTGTTTATGAAAATGCATCTTATTTGCATTACTATGTGGCTAGGCAGTTTCTGCTGATTAAAATGATATGCAGCATGCCTATATTCTGTGTGCGACTGCAGCTGTATCTGCATACGAAATGCTACATTACAGTGACTTCCAGGAATACACTGCAACATAGCATTTCGTATGCAGATACAGCCGCAGTCACACACAGAATATAGGCATGCCGCATATCATTTTAATCAGCAGAAGCTGATGGTGCCCCTAAGCATATTAAATGCCCTAGGCATTTGCCTAGTTTGCCTATGCCTAAGGCCGGCTCTGGGGGCGTGGCTTCATGGGGAAGGGCCATGTCCACAGAATAGTAGCAATTCACATTACATCACACAGTAGTGTCTGTCAGTCACATTACTGTACACTACACATTAGTACCCGTTATACACATTTTGCTATGTTACAGCTTCTTATGCACATTACACCACAGTAGAGCAGAGCCCCTTTATATACATTATGCCAGATAGAGACCCTTATACACATTTACACCAGCTATAGCCCCTTATACAACATATGAAAAACAAAAACATAAGGAAAAAAAAGACCTGATTCATGCCCTTTACATTATTTGTCATTTTTCCTCCTCAAAGTAATGCACCTTACACATTATGCCACACACCATAATGCCCATTACACATTATTCCACACATCGTAATGCCCATTATACACTATGCCACACACTGTAATGCCCATTACACATTATGCCGCACATTGTATGCCTATTATGCTACACACCATAATGACCACTACATATTATGCCACACATGCCAGACACTGTAATGCCCATTACACATTATGCCACATACAGTTATGCCCCTGACACAATTTTATGCTCCATACACAATAATGTCCCTTGCAAATTATCCCCCAAAGTAAGGCTTCTAATTACTTTTAAATGACATACTCATTGCCAGGGGTCTCATGTTTGCTGACAGAGGTTTCCAGCTCATTGCCAGGGTAATCATGCCCAAAGCCAGGGGTTTCATGCTCGCTGTCAGGGGTTTCATTCTCTAGGTTCCATGCTCATTGCCAGGGGTTTCTTCCTCATTGTCAGGGGCATTTCTGAATCTTCTCCCTGTGGTGCCAGCATTCCTGGTACTTCTGGGTAATGATATGCACGCTGTTCACTGTTAGATGCTAGAGGTCAAGTAGGATCTAGTGTCTGTCTCCTTGGCTGCAGGCGGGCACCCACGCAGCCCCCAGCACCTGCTGCAGCCATTGTTATTGGGTGGGGTGCATACAGGTGCCTGTGGGGTGACTGCGATCGCGGCCACCTTGCTAGCCCGCCCCGCCAGCAAGCAACCTAAAACTGCCACTGTGTACAATGTTTTAGATATGTATAGTGCATATAAATAACTGAGTGTATGTATGTATGTATGTATGGATGGGTGTGTGTGTGTGTGTGTGTATGTATATATGTGTGTGTGTGTGTGTGTGTGTGTGTATATATATATATATATATATATATATATATATTATGTGTATATGTGTATATATATATATATATATATATATATATATATATATATACACACACACATTTTACTTTGCATAGGATACATTAATCAAATCAATAATATAAATCACAAAACTTTATTTGGATAATATTAATTAAAAAAAAAACTACTATATTATGTTCACCTTAATCAATAAAAAGTCAGTTTAGAAAGTTTAAATAATAGAGAGCAGGCTCAAAGACCCTGATTTTGCCAGCCAAAGTTGGGGTTGTGAAGCAGGCACAGCTGGCACTGAAAACTATTACATATGGCCAGTCCGGGAACCCAATAGCCAGCAATTGGTAGGGCTAACTGTGCGGTTCTCTCACGGCAGTATGAAAATGTGGAAGGAGAAGAGTTATTTTTTTTATCTTCATTAGTGCATTCCCAAAAAAAGTCAAAGGATGTGGCAATAAAGACATAACGTGGCGGTGAGCAATAGCACATCCCGCCCAATGACAAATTACATTTATTTTGTGTTTCATTGACAGAAAGAAGAAAGGGGAAAAAAATGCTCCTAAAGCATCTATGGTGGGATTTTTTGAGCTGGTAAGTATGTTCATTCGCCAACCAACTTTATTCACAATAATTGATACATACAACTACATTTTCTTATTTATTTTAAAAACTGCTTTGATTATCCACTGTTCTGCTCTGCAAAGCAGCAAGTTATCTCTGAATAGATGCGGATTCTATTCAGTGCTGGGAGGTGAGTAGGGGGATGGCCAGCTACTCTGGGAGCGATTGGCATGCCCCCTAAATGCCGGACAACGGGTTAGTGGTGTGAGGCCACACCATACTTCACCTGGGCCATGCCCCTTTTTGGGGCACACATCCCCCTCCCTCCCCCCCAACTGCGAAGTTGGGAGGTATGTAACACATAGCCCAAACATGTGGCTTGACTGGTAGTGACATGCCGCTATTATATCAGTTGTTCATAACAGAATGTTTATAATTTGGAAAATAGTTAGAACCGAGAATAGGACTATATTTTGCCTTAGCACTTCAAAACAATTAGGTGGACACACACTTAAGCCATACCTCCCAACATCAGGAGACGGGGAAGCGGGACTCTCTGGCACGGCAAAGCCATGGTCTCATGGGAGTGCCACGATCGCCAGCCACGCCCCCATTTTCCATCACTATTGGGGCATGGCCAGCGGTCTTTTGAGCTGCTGGCATGCCCCCAGCCCCTCTGTCTCCCGTGAATAGCCAGTGTGCCGTTTATTCACCACTGCTTTGCTAGGAAGAGCAGCGCGTGACAGGAGCCTCCCAACTGTCCCCCCGCAGGTGGGACAGTCCCCAAAAAAGGGACTGTCCCGCAAAAATTGGGACAGTTGGGAGGAATGCTTAAGCGCCTATTTATCAATCCTAGTATTTACTCCAGCAGTTTCCAGATGATTACCACTAAATTAAGTACAGTGGCTTCTAATAGGTCTCTAACACAGGCAATAAGGCAATATCATAGATGTCTCCTGCTTATCGGAGCATACCGCAGTCCTCATACTGTACATGTGCTATTTATCAAGCTCAAAAACTGCCAGTTTTCAGAGCTTTACTACGGGAACGAACGCCAACTTCAGATACCATTAGCTGGCCTCAACCTATGGGAACGAGGAACTGGATGTTTCTGCCTCCTCCCGCCACCATATGTTTCAAGGCACTAATTTTGTGCATGCGTAGTAACACTGCTGGAATGGGACCTGGCTTTATAACCTTTCCCCACTACTATTAGCAGTCTAGTTTTAGGCTTCACCAGGAACATCTGTCTCAACATGATAAATATCCCCAAATCCCATTCTTACTGAATCTCGCCGCGAATGAGAACAATAGGTTTTCAGTTTTTATGACTAACTTGATAAGTAGGCCTTAAAATGAATAGAATTATGCAGGGAAAAGACTTTGTGTAAATATGTGTTTGCATTACTGTACCCGTCTGGGGAGATAACATGTAAATGAATCTGTGAATGCACTATACATGAAGAGCACAAATGACTGAGTTTCTCCTTGCAGCTGTGCTATGCTGATTCTTTTGATATAATATTGATGGTCGTCGGTTTGCTGTCTTCTCTCGCCTGTGGCACTGGACTTCCTCTAATGATCATAGTCTTTGGGCAGATGACCGATGCTTTTGTTCAAAGTGGTACTACTCTAAATAGTAAGTATTATGTTCTCTTTAATGAAGAACTCTATTGAAAACAGTTTTGCTTGCTGCACTAATGTCTGTTAAAAAAGAGGTCTCCGGTCTATAGGTAGACAGCCAAAAGGTCGATATTCAATAGGTCGACCACTAATGGTTGACATGTAAAAGGTAGACAGTACAAAAGGTTGACAGGTTCAAATGGTCGACACAAGTTCTGTCATTTAATTTCCATCTTTTCAACCTTTTCATACTTTACCAACCATGTGGACTACGATTGGAAACAGTAACCTGTGCCGAGTGCATCGGTGGCATGTGAGGAGACGCGGTACACTAATGGGGCTTTTTTTGTGGCAGATAAGTTACAAACCCCCCCCCCAAAAAAAAAAAAAAAATAAATCACCATTTGTGTCAACCTTTCTGTGTGTCGACCTTTTTGACCCTGTCAGCCTTTTCTACTGTCTACCTACAGATGTGTTCTCTTACATCTTTGCTCTGTGCGCTATAAGTAGCATTACACATAACGCGTGAGTGCCGTGTGACTCGTTAACGCAGAACGTTTTTTTTTGCGTTTTTTTCCATGAAAATGCGTCTTAGATGCAAAGTAATGTAATAGGACACACAAGCAGCTTCTGCTGATTAAAAGAATAAGCAGCATGCCTATATTCTGTGTGTGACTGCGACTGTATTAGCATACAAAATGCTATGCTACTGTACAGTGTGTTACTGGAAAACACGAACGTGGCATTTCGGATGCAGATAGAGCCACAATTACACATAGAATATAGGCTGCATATTATTTTAATCAGCGAAAGCTGTTTGTCCATCCTATTGCATTACATTGCGCCTAAGATACATTTTCGTGGAAAAAAAGACGCCCGGCGATACCGAGTTACGTCACATTGTGGCTCGACTTTAAGGGCTGTTTAGTGTGACTGCAGCAAGGATGTAAGAGTACACATCTATGTCGATCTTTTGATCCTGTCAACCTTTTGATTATCGACCTATTGACTGTAGACCCCAAAATAGGATGTACTGTTTTATAGTTGCCAACTGTCCCTAACTTCTATGAGCAAGTCCAGGTTATAAAGCTTTATTCCTGGAAATATTCTGTTTCTGGGAATTGACTAGACTTTGACCATTTATACATTGAAACTCATTGTTTTTGCATGTTATATTTAATTCTAATCCTGAAGCAGTGAGAATGTCAGCTTTAGAGGCCAGTGAGAAAGAACGGGACCAAAGAGAAAAGAGTTGTAACAGGTTGGGTATGGGAGATCGACACTGGCATCCCGACTGCTTGAAATCCCGACAGGTGCACTGAGGTTAGGGAACCCTTATCCTAACCACCCCCCAACCCTAACTCTCCCTTCCTGCAGCCTAACCCTCTCCTTCCGCAGCTTTAACCTAACCCTAACCCCCCCCCTTGCAGCCTATTCCTAAGCCTCCCTCCTTGCAGCCTAAACTAAACCTAACCCCCCCCCCCCCCCACACACAGCCTTAACCCTAAGCCTCCCCAGTATACTTACATTTGGGATTCCGGCGTCTGCATTCTGACAGCTGTCGGGATTCCGGCACTGGCATTCTGAGCGCCAGGATCCTGGAAGTCGGGATGCCAACTACATACCGATGTAACTAAAGTTATTTCATCCCTAGATAGTTTGGTGTATTTTCCTTTTACATCTACACTACTACACTTCTGTCAGCTGCTCAACAAATACTCATCAGTATTTAGTAAAATTATACAAACCATAAGAAAATTACTTTGGTTCTTTTTGACAGTGAATTATGTTCCGATTTACTGTCTATAATAACATATGAAGGGACAGCCCATAGAGTAGGTTAGCGCAGTATAGACATAGCGGGGAGTAAACTATAATTACTTGCTGTCAGCTAGCTTGCACATACTTCATGATAGATAGATAGATAGATAATATTACATTAAATGAAGGCTCTGTATATAAGACAATTGTTTATGTTCTTGTTTTTTTACTCTTTTTTTTTTCTCTCTTTCCATATAGCAACAAAATTAAACACTACCAGTGCAAATGGAACATGTACTGCAAAGTACATTGGAACTTTTGACATAGAAAGTGAAATGACAAGGTAGGGACATTTTAGGAAATTATTCAAGTTTAATTTTTGTTTTACATTTTTCATCCTTATAGTAATGCCCCTTACACAATTTGCCACACACCATAATGCCAATTACACATTATGCCACACACTGTAATACCCATTAAACATTGTGTCACACACTGTAATGCCCATTACAAAATTTACCACACACCGTATTGCCCATTACACAATATACTACACACCGTATAGCTCATTACCCAATATGCTACCCACCATATAGCCCTTTACACAATATGCCACATACTGTAATGCCCATTATACATCTTGCCACACACTGTAGTGCCTATTGCACAATATGTCACACACAGTTATGCCCCACACACAATAATGCCCCTTACAAATTATGCCCCACAGTAAGGCTTCTAATTACTTTTTAATTAACTGCTCATTGTCGGGGGTCTCATGCTCATTGCCAAGGGTTCCATTTCTGTTGTCAGGTGTTTCATGCTCTGGGTTCCATGCTCATTGCCAGGGGCTTCACTGCTTGATGCCAGGAGTCTCATGCTCGATACCAAGGGTTTCATGCTCATTGCTAAGGGGTTTCCTGTTAGCCGCCAAGGGGCACCTGCAGCCCTCTGTGCTCCCAAGCTGCTATGGGTGCTGCGAGGGCTATTGTTATGCAACACCTGCCCCCCTTAAATTAAAAAAACAACTTTGTTGGTGCTGGCGGCCAGGACGTTCTGGAACTCCATTCCTGGTGACGTCATTTTTCACAAGACCTTCATGAACAGCGCTCCGGACAAAAAATAGCCCTGGTTTTGAGAGTTCTGTTAGGACCTTCTCTCCGTCTTTAGTCTTATTATTCCTTCTTTAGTTTTTATCCTTTCACTTATATACCTATAAAAAAAGTCTTGCCCTCTTTGCCTGCTGACTGGGCCATTTTCTCCTCAGCCTGTGCCTTTGCACATCTGATTACCTTATTAGCCTCCTTCTGTCTTCATTATTCTGTGCCTTCTTATATTTCCTAATGGCCATCTGTTTTGCTTACAAAATGCTTGCTACTTCTTTTGCAAACCACACTGGCTTCCTTTTTCTTGTGCTTTTCATAACTCTTTTGATAAAAAGATCTACTGCCTTTAGCATTGTACTTTTTAATTTTTCCCATCTCTCTTGCACTCCTTTCAATTTCCTCCACATTTTCCGATCTCTACAAAGTCAGCCTTCTTAAAATCTAACACCTTTGTTGTGGGATGAGTCAGTCTCTGTCTTTATTCTAAAATATATTGCATGATGGTCACTGGATCCCAAATTTTCACCTACATTTACGTCAGATATTCTATCACCATTTGTAAGTACAGTAGTTAGTCCAATGTTGCATTTTTATGAGTGGGCTCCCTGACCAATTGCTGGAGGGATGCTCCCTGCAAGGAATTCGGCATGTCCCTACATCCAGTGGAACTTGCAAGACACCTCAGTTTACATCAGGTAGATTAAAGTCTCCCATGATTTAGTGATATCCTGCAATAGGTTCCTGTCCAGTTACACTTCTTGACCTGGTGGTCTGTAGATCACCCCAATATGAAGTATTGTTTCTTTATACGTGCATAAATTGGGAGATAGGCAAACTCTCATTTAGGCTGCTGGGATGATGGCTTGCTTCACGCAGTATAGTATAACAATCCATTTCGTTCTAAAAAACAAAGTTGAACATAGCCGATGATTCTTACAATAAATTGTCACATCCCAAAAATTCATAGAATTTTGATCAATTTGATATGTAAAATGTAAAGGGTTATCCAGAGTGATGAGATACTCAACCATCTCAACAAACTCAATTTCTGTGTTGCTCCATATAAAAAATAAATCAATGAAAACACCTGTAGTACAAAATCTTAGACCTGAATAACGGTAATACACATGTATTTTTATAATGATGCATATTCAAATTGGTGTAAGATGTCAGGTTAAAGCCCATGGCTGTCATTGTGTTTTGCATAAAAAATCTTTGCCATAGGAAAAATAGTTCTTTCTCAATACCAAATTTAAAAAAAAATGGTAAAGGGGCGGAACCTTTAACTGTTTATGGCAAACCCATGATTCTTAATATACATAGTTACATATATAGTTACATTGTTTGAGAAAGTCGGCCGTTTTGTTTACGCACTATAGTAAAAAAAAAAAAAAAGGAATAATCTACACACCATAACCCATTAGGAATTTATCTAGCCCATTCTTAAAAGTATTGACCGAGTCTGCTATTACTACTCTGTCTGGCAGGGAATTCCAAACACGTATAGTCTATACTGTGAAGAAACCTTTTTGCCTCTGTGTGCAAAATCTCTTCTCTTCTAACCTAAGTGGATGTCCATGTGTCCTCTGAGTTGATCTTACCAAAAACAGATCCCCTGCAAGTTCTATGTATTGTCCCCTTATATATTTATAAATATGCCGGCCTGCAGCAGCTGCTGCTACACTGTGCCCTCTACAGGTTGCCGTAGTTAGGGTGCAAACATCAGGGATACTGTACTTACTGGGGTAAATGGCACTAGAGGAAAATAAAACACTTTTGGTTGGTGCAATCATTGTTTACAGTTAAAGTACATTTTTATTTATCTCCATTAAAATAAAAAAAAATGCACAGCAACATTTCCTTATGAGCAACAGTTTCCTATATAATGATTTATGTCTTTTTCTCTGTGTACTGGCACTACTCCTGAAAAAGTTAGTGGTTGCCACCTGCTTTAGAGCATTCCCTAACTTCCTAAATTCATCTTTTACGGCCATGACTTCAGCATTAGCCAGGTTATTTGTCCCTAGGAGGACAATGATATCCCCCCACATGTGTTTTCTTAATGCCTTCACAATTTTTAGCATCCGCTCTTTATCCCTTGTAACTGTGGCTCCAGCTAAGCACCATACTTGTTTCTCTACTTGAATTGACATCATCTCCAAGTCCTGGGAATATGGTTCTCCCAATACTGTAAATGGGGCCTTGGCCGGATGACCTAGGTTACCTGTACACACTGCTCCTTAACCCGGGTTGTTCCTATGTCCAACCCAGGTCAGGTAATTTTTTTTTTGGGACCCTTTCACACCAAACACCAACCCGTGATAACCCGTCAATAATCTGAGATAAAGCGGCAGTGTGAAATTGGTGTTTCTAGATTCCTACAACAGAGGTAAATGGTTTATAATAAAAGGTGGTATAATGTAGAGTAGTGTGTATCTGAAAACTATATAGTTTGGTATATTAACATTCAGACTGTCTACGTCAAAATGTTGGCATGGTTTCATTGTTGACATTATAAATGATGCCGTGTACAGAATGTGGATATTCAATGTCGACACTTATATAATGTTAACATTATGTACTGTATGTGTATATATGTTGACATTCTGAATGTTAACATTCTGACTCATACCCTTTATTGAAAGCCTGCATAATATATTATGATCTGTTTTCCATAGATATTCATACTACTATGTTGGGATTGGCTGTGGTGTCTTTGTACTAAGCTTTTTCCAAGTTTGGACCTTCTTGTTATCCGCTGCGAGACAGACTCACAGGATCCGCCAGAGATTCTTCAAAGCTGTCCTTCATCAGGAAATGGCTTGGTTTGACTCAAACCAGATTGGGACGCTGAACACCAGACTTACAGAGTAAGAAAATCTAATATTCGTAAAATTAACAACTGAAAGATACTATAATTAAAGTGACTGTGGCACAACTCATGTAGTCCCTATTTGGTGTGTGACGTCACCATGTGGCAAATAAAGTGCATATTTAATATTATGTTACAAGAAATTCTTCAGATTTTAAACAGTAAATTTAATTTGAATCATTAACTGGGCAAATGTAGCCATAATAATTGATGTTATTAAGTTGCACAAGATTAACGATGGCTCTTTTATTTTCTAGGGATATTAACACTATTCATGAAGGACTTGGGGACAAGATTTCCATATTCATCCAATTCTTGTCCACCTTTATAGCTGGCATCATTATTGGATTTGTGAATGGCTGGAAACTGACACTGGTCATCCTGTCAGTAAGCCCTATTCTTGGTGTATCTGCAGCACTCTGGACCAAAGTAAGTGATTTAATTATTTGCCTAATTAATGGGTTTATATATCAAGAAGAGAAAACAGTGAAGAAGTGGACCAGTGGAAAAGTTGCCCATAGCAACCAGCTACTATCTATCATTTTATAAAATATACTTAAGAAATGCTACTTGGAAACTGATTGGTTGCAATGGGCAACTTCTTCACTGGTCCTCTTATCCACTCTTTTCACAACTTGATACGTCAAGTCAGTGGTTCCCAAACTGGGTGTCGTGGTACTCCGGGGTGCCTCATGGCACTTGCAGTGGTGACCTGGGTTGGTGAGACATGACTATTTGAAATTATTTATGGCCAATGTAATACTGTAGGTGTACTGTAGGCTAAACCATTGACCATTTTAACTGAACTTGTGCTCCTGAACCATTTATTAAATACACTGCTTTATGTTTTGGGGTTTGTTACTTGTTTTTTTTAACCATTCATTGTATAATCATGTAGAATATATTCTCAGGGTTGTTCCCTATAATTGCAGGAGAAGTATCCCATATAGTCATTATTTTTGTCTACTTTAATTCTTAATTCAGATTTTTTTTTAAATATGTATTATTCTCATTTTATGTGTTTTGAGTTACACCAACACCATTATATAAAAAAATTAGTAACTTCCATCTTTTATTGGTTACTATTATCTTTGACCCGTCATTTGCTAGGTCGCTAGTTTCTACCTATCGCGGTGGTCAATGCAGATATTTGTTTCAGACCACCTTCTCTCCCTCCCTCATTCCCTCCCTCCCTCCCTCCTACCTACCCTCCCTCTCAGTACTTATAAACCCCCACAGTGTCACTCTCACCCCCAGCCATTGACATCATCCACAATTGCCATTCCCAGACGTGGACTGCTGCTGACAACCGGTTCTTCTGTATGGCGTGCTTCCCGGCACCCACTGCGCATCACATAGATAGGACAGACCATTGACAATTATTATATAGGTTTAATATGCATGTGAGGAGCATAGTTGTGGGTTCTGAGATGTTTTTAGAATTAAAACATAGCAACATTGGTGATTATATAGTACAACCCTGTCTGTCTAGGAGCATTATGTATGCATTCTCGTGAATCAATTCTAACCCAGTATTTCAATGTTAAATGACAATGATAACCCACTGCAGGACTGTAGCCCACTGTAGATGTGCGTAGGAAACCCCTTAGGATCCTGCATTCACAATGACTGTTGCACACCGATTTATGGGATTTCCATGCAAAATGTTAGCTCTTGGAAAACCCCTTTTACTGCATAGATGTTGCGAGCAGCATATGTTTCTAAGGGATCTATTCATGAAGCAGTGAAAAGAGGGGAGAAGTGAACCTGTGAAGAAGTTGCCCATGGCAACAAATCAACAATTTTATAGCATGCAAATTATAAATGTTACTTCAATGCTAATTGGTTGCCATGGGCAACTTCTCCACTGGCTCACTTCTCCACTCTTATCACTGCTTCGTAAATAAGCCCCTAATTACTGAATGGCTTCATAGGATATAGACAGCGCTGGATTAACAGGGAGAGCAGGATGTTGCCAAGGGCCCCTCAAACATTGCTACATTACCAGCATGGAGCGCAATGTGGCATATGTGAACTGGGATTTCTGTGAGGCATAATGTGAACTGGAGGCACTATTGCATACCTCCCAACTTTGTGCTGAGCCAGGGCGGTACATTATCGTGAAATAAGGGGGCGTGGTCTATCTTAAAGGGGCGTGGCTTCACAGCGCATGCGCACAGCATCTATTCACCACTGCTCTGCTCAGAGCAGCGAGTGACAGGGGGATCTCCCGACTGCCGCCCCCCCCACCCCATCCACCGCGGGACATTGCGACCCGCGGGTGGGACAGAACGTGAAAAACGGGACTGTCCCGCCAAAATCGGGACAGTTGGGAGGTGTGACTATTGTGTGTTTAAGTCACTTGTGGTGCTGGCAGTATGTTCACATTATACTTTTTAATGACATCGCCAGCATATCATATTGACAATTTTATTGGCGGGGCCCCACACATTAGTTGCCCTGGGGCCGCCACAAACCTTAATCCTGCTGTGGATGTAGAAATGAAACTGAAAGAAAACTGAAGACCAGCAGGTGGGGCTGTTGAATGTTCTAATTCCCTCCTTTTAAAAACTTTGTACAACTTTAATCACTAAATTTCTTTGTAAACAATATTTGCAGTTTTTCCTTCAGGGATAAAAACAAAAAAGATGCTTGGGGCTACTAACTCGTGAGCAAAGCTGCCATGGGAGAAGCAGCTTGTTCTGAGATCTACGTCTGCAGCCCTGGGCATTTTGCGCATGATATGTTGATTCGCATAGCGAAGCAGATGCTTACAGGAAACTGCAGGCTCTTGAATTGAAAAGGAAAATTGTTGGGGATAAGGAGTATACAGGGGATAAACACAGCCTCGCCTGGACTACATCCTTTTAGAATCTCTGACTCAATTATGTTCCTCTGCAGAGCAGTCACTTTAAGTCGGGTGCCGTTGCAAAACTAGGGCGGAGTCAAGTTCCACAGAAGCTTGATTGGAACACCAACTTTCAGTGCAATGAGTGTCAAGTGTCTGTTTTTTCCTTTATTGCGCCTCTCCCTGATGCACATCGAAAACATACATACAGTACCTCAGTTTCTTTCTAGGTCACTTAGCTATACAATAGTGAAAATGCGTAGTTTTTGCATGATGCCGGAACGAACAAACAGACAAAAATTCCAAACATTTTTTTTATGTCTCCATACAGTAGTTCATAAACAGTCCCTAAAAGTAGATTTCTGAAATAAATTGTTATGTACAAACACAACCCTTACAATTGTATCATATGTATGGATTCTTTTTTCCTAGAATGGTTTTATCAAAATGAGGACTCCAATAATCACATAAGCAGATGGAATAATTTATGTTTTTTTGTGTTTTGTATCACAGCTTCTTGCAACCTTTACAATGGAGGAATTATCCGCTTATGCAAGCGCTGGAGCAGTGGCAGAGGAGATCATTACAGCGATACGGACAGTTGTTGCTTTTAACGGACAGGAGCAGGCATTGACTAAGTATGCTATATCAAGCATTTTTTTTCTATTGCAGAATCCTCCATTAACTGAGTGGCTAAATATGAAATGTACTTGCAAAGCAATACTAAGCCTCACCCTGTTGGAAATGTTTTTCCTGTATACTCTGCTTAACACTAATATAGCAGTAATGATTAATAATGTTTGTAAAGTAATTTATTTTGTGGTGGTGGGGGGGGGGGGTGATTTTGTGTTTTTGTTACGTGTGTGCCTTCCAATTGATGCTTAAATATGCACAGTGGTACCCATGGGCAGATCCAGAACAAAATGACAGTGTGGGGGAAGGGGGGGGGGGGCAGCACCATGACAGGAGAAGAGGAGGGGTTTTTGGCATGTGCCTAGTGGGTGTGGCCTCACAACAGAGGGCATGGCCTCAAAGAGAATGCAATATCCACGAGCCACACACTCATTTTTATCAATCTTCTGCACCCACTACTCTTGCTGTATATGCCAGCCTCCTCCCCCTCTCCCCAGCTCATGCCAACCTTTGCTTCCTCAGTCCTCTCCCACTCCCCTCAGCAGTCACAGCCAGGCTCCTCTTTCAATGCTCTTCCTTCCGAGTGACGGTACTCTCTTCCCCCTCCTGGCCCCTTTTCCAGCTCATAGCATTGCTCAGCTCCTCGACGCAATCTCAGACTTCTTTTCTGAAGACAATAATGCAGTGGGTGACGCCAGGAAATGGGTGACAGGGAGAGGCAGTGGGTGATGCCAGGAAATGGGTGACATGGGGAGGCAGTGGGTGATGTAGAGGAAGAGAAGAGGCACTGGGTTACAAGGAGAGGGTGACGAGAGAGAGATGTGATGGGGAGAGACAGTGGGAGATGGAGAAGCAGTGGGTGATGGGGAGAGGTAGTGGGTGACGGAGAAGGTGATGGGGAGAGAGAGTAAGTGACAGGGAGAGTCAAAAGATGATGCCAGGGAAATGGAGAGGGTGACGTAGGGCCATCCCGAGCGTAATATTTTTGGTAAGCGGATGTACATTTTGGCACCCCCCACAATCACCCTCCTGAATCCAGCTATGGTGGTACCAACTCTTTACATCACTTCCATTCAACACGATCTATGCTTGCCACAAGGTATATTCTCTGCACAAAAGCACATTCAAAATGTTTTATTAATACCATTACATATTCCATTTAAGCTAAACCACTACAGTATATAAAATTTTGGGACATGTTTATTAAGTATAATTTGCAGGAAATCCTCAGAAAACATCTCGTATCCACAAAAACTAAGTATCCCCAGAATGTAAGAAGGGGAGAGTGCAGCAGATATTGGAGTTATTCATTATTGTTCGCAAAAGCAGCCCACATAGGTTTCTATTGATGCTACTAAAATATGAAGTGTACAAAGGTGCAGAAGGCATAGCTTTCCAAAGCTTGGCTATAATAGACAGTGGGCTACATTACTGCAAACATTTCCAGAGATTAATATTCTGCTAATATCTGCTTGCACTTGGCCACATATGCAGTAACACAGCTGGGTCCCAACGAGGAAGTAATTATATAAGCAATCAACGTACTTTTTGGTGATCACGGGAACAGGCTCTTATCAGAGCACCCTGTCCTAAGGAAGCATTCAAGTTACTGGCTGCCAGGATCCTGTGTGTCAGGATACCAATGCCGGAATCCCGACACCCGGTGAAATACCGACTGTCGGAATCCCAACCACTGCCCAGAATCCCTGGACCTCCACCCGTTAGGGACTATAACCCTGTGGCCACCTAAGGTCACCACCGGACCCAAAGTGTGACGAGCACAGTGAGCCCACGAGGGGAAGTGCTGCGCTTGCCGCTGGTATTCTGGCTGTCGGGATCCTGGCGCCAGTCTCCTGACCGCCAGCATCCCAACAGCCGGGATATCATACTGAATCCATCATGGGTACTCTACTTTAGTACATTCCCCTGAAAAAGATTCCTTATTTCAGCAATAGTTTTGGGCATCAAAGCACACCTGATATGTGGAATCTATCTATCTATCTATCTATCTATCTATCTATCTATCTATCTATCTATCTATCTATCTATCTATCCTGATTTGCTGGTGCATTATCAACTTGCACTTATCACTGCTTTATCTGCTTTTTCTCCAGGCTTAATACATCTGCCCCATGTCTAAAAATAACTGATTTCTTTTTTTTTTAAGCTAAACTTGTCGGATTTCACTTTTTTTCTCTGGCTGGGTCCACAAGATTATCCACAGGATAACATTGGGATATTGTCGAGCGACAGCGAAAATGGCACCAACATGGTCACGAGCTTTCTGGCCTCCCACGATGCATTGGGGCCTCCACTATATAGTCCCGCCCACTGACTCAGTCAGATCAGTTTTTTGCTTGGTGCGGCAGGAAGCCGCATGGTCACAGGGCTGCTGTGAGAGCAGCCTCAAGCCTTTATTATTTTATTTTTATAGACTTACTATATTGTTTTTTGAGCGACTTCTCTTAACAGCGTCTTAAACGCATACTAGAAAGAGTCGCTCCAACAACTCCCCACCGGGTCGCAACAACGCTTACCTTCGGGTATCAGTGCCGTCTCGACGGGCGTCTGTGTTGGATGTTCTAGCAGGTCCAGCAGACGTAACCAGGCTGTGGCCGGAGCATGGGGAGACGGTGAGTCTATGGACTTCCTCTTACTAGAGGGGTCAGGACACAGCTACACTGATTTTGGTGGAGACTACAAACAGTGTGTTGATGCGCCGAACATCTAGAGTGCGACAGCGCTACGCTCCGGGGATCATAAGCGCAAGGACTAGGTAGAGGCCGCGATCCTGGGAGTTTAAGTCAACAGGGGGATTCAGACGCTCTCCTGGCCGTCCCTCCTCCGAGTTCATGGCCAGTTCCCGCGTGTTTCTCGTTTCATGAACTAAATGACCTCACTTCCGGCTCAGACGCTACTACGAGGGTACTCGGTTGCATCTTAGACGCTGCGGTTGTGTACACTGGAGATAAAACCCGCCCAGACCGAGTCGCAGGCCTTAACGTCTGCATACACGTGGAAGTCGCTCAGCGTCCGTGTCCGTTTG
The DNA here is from genome assembly GCF_028390025.1 of Pseudophryne corroboree. NCBI lineage: Eukaryota > Metazoa > Chordata > Amphibia > Anura > Myobatrachidae > Pseudophryne > Pseudophryne corroboree. The sequence continues at coordinate 613,701,101 of NC_086446.1, forward strand.
TGAGCGTCCATGTCCGTTATCCGTTATCAAGAGCGGCAGTGTACACCAGTAGCGTCTGAATCCACTCAGCGTCTTACAAGCATATTTGCTTGGATATGGAAGTGTGGTGAGTCTCCCTGTATCCCGCTCTACGGAGGCAGGATATACAGTACTAAAAATTCTCTCTACTTCTTAGTATGCATTGTTAATTTTTAGTACCTTTTGCATATGAGACCTGTATATTACTGTGTTTTCTACATGCTGTGTTGAAAAAAGAACCAGTTTAAAACAGAAGTACAATTTTCCTACTTATGTATAAGTTGTTATGGAGGTTGTATTCTCATATGGCAATGTCTAATGCTTTAACATGTGACTGACTGCTAGTATGTGTGCTGACTTTTCAGTGTAATGTCAGTCCTGTTCTGACCCTCAAATCAGGTGCACTGTGGTCAGATTGATCTCATCTCTATATACTGACATATAGGGTGATTTTCAGTCACAAATTGTGTAGTCAATAACAGGTTAATACCATGTCTGTGAGCGGCAAAAGTGATGAGGAGAATTTATCAAGCACTCCTACAGCCCTAACATGCTTATCTTGTAAGTCAGGGGTAATTGATATGAATCAATTGGTCACTTATGAGGGTTTGTGTTTCGCTTTTCAGCGAAGTAAGAAACAGGAGTTGGTTCAACCACCAACAGAGCCACCATGGAATATGTTCACAAAGACTCTGTCTTCAATAGCGGACAGGTTAGCTCCGGTAGCACCACATCAAGGGTTAGGTTACACTATGAACCCATACATGCAGCTCCCTTCTTATGGTTTGGTTCCAGTAGCCTCTACAAGCAACCAAGGGGCAGGTAAGATTAAGACAGATACGTCTGTGTGGCAGACTACACAAGATGATACATCAGATGATGATGATACAATAGATTCAACTCCGTATGATGATCAGTCGCAGAGCTTAAGTTCAGAAGATGTAGCTGAACTTATTAATGCTGTGAAGGCTGTTCTCTCGTTGGAAGAGCCAGCCAACACAGTGTTAAAAGCTGAAGCACCTGTATTTAAACGAAAAAAATCAGTGAAAGCTGAATTCCCAGCGTCGGATGAGCTGACGGAAATGATGGATGAGTCTTGGGCAGCACCCAGTAAAAAGTATAAGATTCCTAAGAGGTGGGATTCTTATTATCCATTTCCTGCTGTGGATTGTTCGAAAAGAGAAGTTCCTCCAAAAGTAGATGCACATGTTCTGCGACACGTGCATAAATCTGCTTTACCACTGTCATCTACCTCATTGAATGATGTCACAGACAGAAGGGTAGAGAGTCTGTTGAAAAATATTTTTTCTCTAGCAGGAGCAGTGGTAAGACCTGCTATGGCTTCGGCCTGGGTAGCAAAGGCAATGGGCGAATGGATAGAGGAACTAGAGAATGACATCCCTTCTCCTACTAGGGAGCAAGAGGATCGTTTTTGCCGGTTAAGACAATCTGCCCAGTATTTGGAAGAAGCAGCAATTGATGTAGGCACAGTTGCTTCTAAAGCTTCAGCCTTGACAGTAGTCACTCGCAGAGCAGTTTGGCTACGGACCTGGAAGGCAGATGCAGAGTCCAAGAAAGAATTGGAAGCATTGCCTTTTGTCTGTAATATATTATTTGGAAAATCTTTATCGGATATCCTAGAATCAGAGGCTGAATCGAAAAAGGTCAGATTTCCGGCTGCTGATAACCCTAAGTCCAAGGGTTTAAAATTTTGCTCATTTCGTTGGCAAAGCAAAGCAAAAGCTAAAGAGGAGCCTAAGCAACCCCAGTTTAAATCCAGGGGTAGGAAGCAGTGGGCTAGCAAAAAGCCAGCTTCCAAACCTGAACAGAAACCGTCAGCCTGAAGAGACGGGCCTCCGCCTGGAGGATTCCAGGGTTGGGGGCCGACTCCTTCTTTTTGCACACATATGGCAACAGTCAACAGCAGATTCTTCGGTGCAGAAGGTAGTATCTCAGGGGTATGGGTTCCCATTCAGGAGGCTGCCTCCTCAAAGATTTTTTGCACCAGCCCGTCTCGTATAGAGTCGAAGGCCAATGCCCTGCAAGAAGCAGTCCAAAAATTACTGCAGTCAGGTGTGATTGTCCCAGTACCTCCATCACAAAGGGGACAGGGGTTTTACTCCAATCTATTTCTAATCAAGAAACCAATTGGGTCATACCGACCAATTCTAAATCTGAAAATGTTGAACAAATACATATGGATCCCGAAGTTCCACATGGAGACGTTACGCTCCATAATGTTGGCTATGGAACCGGGAGATTACATGGTATCTCTGGATGTATGGGATGCTTACCTACATGTGCCTATAGCACTATCACATCAGTGTTACCTCAGGTTTGCCATCCTCCAGGAACATTTCCAGTTCCAAGCTCTGCCGTTCGGGCTAGCTACAGCACCAAGGGTGTTTACCAAGATCATGGTGGTTATGGCAGCTTGTCTGCGCAAACAAGGGATAAGAATATTCCCATACCTCGACGACCTGTTAATCTTAGCACAGTCGCAAGATTTACTGTTGAGCCATCTTCAACAGACGATAGTTTGTTTACAGAGACACGGGTGGCTCATAAATTGGGAAAAGTCGTCCCTGAATCCGTCACGGTGGATGGTTCATTTGTGGGCCATATTGGATTCAGACCTACAGAGAGTTCTCTTACCAGAGAAAAAGATAGTCAAGGTGCAGGTCATGGCTCAGGAAGCGTTGCAAGCCCAGACAATGTCAGTCCATGCAGCAATGCGACTGTTGGGTCTGATGGTATCAACCTTCGACATGGTGGAATATGCGCAATTCCACTCCAGACCGTTGAAGCACCTTATTCCGACCAAATGGAACGGAAATCATCAGACGATAAAGAAGCAGATGATAAAGAATCCAGTAAATGTAAAAAAGTCTCTAGCGTGGTGGCTACAGACAGACCATTTAAACAAGGGGAGACCCTTTTGGATAAAAGAGTGGCAAGTCCTGACAACAGATGCCAGCCTGCAAGGCTGGGGGGCGGTACTCGGAAGCCTATGGTTCCAGGGAAAATGGACCGCAAGGGAAAGTCGTCTGCCGATAAATCTGTTGGAAATAAGGGCCATTTACTTGGCTCTGGTTCGGGCAAAGGACAGTCTGCAAGGAAGATCGGTCCAGATCCGCTCAGACAATGCGACGGCAGTAGCATACCTCAATCATCAAGGAGGAACTCTCAGCAAGAGTTTGATGGAGAAAGTAACTCCCGTCCTAAAATGGGCAGAACTCCATCTCCCAGCATTGTCAGCAGTATTTGTCCCGGGTGTACTAAACTGGGAAGCGGATTTTCTCAGTCGGCACACCATTCAGGAAACCGAATGGGCACTACACCCAGAAGTGTTTCAGACGCTGGTGAACAGATGGGGTCTACCGGAGATAGACCTTATGGCGTCGCGTCTAAACAACAAAGTTCCGAAGTACGGATCGAGAACAAGGGACCCAGGAGCGGTCCTTGTAGATGCACTGTCAGTAGAATGGAGGTTTCAGCTGGCATATCTGTTCCCTCCAATATCTCTGTTACCCAGAGTAGTGAGAGAGATAAAACAGGCAAAAGGAGTGATCATTCTAATAGCTCCAGCTTGGCCAAGAAGGCATTGGTACACAGATCTGTTGAGAATGTCCGTGGAAGCACCGATACTGCTCCCTCAACGTCCAGATCTGCTAATGCAGGGTCCTTGTTGTCACAGTAATCTGGATCGCCTGTTTTTGACGGCGTGGTGGTTGAAACCTCTATCTTAGAGGCTAAAGGATTTTCGAAACAAGTAATCCAAACTATGCTTAGAGCAAGAAAGCCTTCTTCGGCCCATGTGTATCATAGAATATGGCAAGCCTATATTCATTGGTGTACTGGAAAAAATTTCAATCCGAGATCTTTTAAAGTAGCTAGGATTTTGGATTTCCTTCAGGCAGGATTGGATAAAGGGTTGAAAGTTGCTTCCTTGAGGGTCCAAGTTTCAGCGTTAACTGTATGGTTTCAGCAGAGGATTGCTGATTTACAGGATGTACGTATGTTTTTTCAAGGAGTAATACATATTCAACCTCCATTTGTTCCTCCTGCAGCTCCCTGGGATTTGAATTTAGTTCTTAAATTTCTCCAGGATCCTTTGTTTGAACCACTTGAGAGAGCAGATCTTAAGTGGTTAACGGTTAAAGTTCTTTTTTTACTGGCAATGGCGTCAGCCAGAAGAGTGTCAGATTTAGGAGCATTATCGTGTAAGTCTCCTTTCCTAAGTTTTTTCCAGACAGAGCAGTTCTCAGAACGAGATCTAGCTATCTTCCAAAGGTGGTATCAAAGTTTCACCTGAATGAAGAGATTGTAGTCCCAGCTTTTCAGGTATCGGGACTATCTGCGGGAGAAGCGTCGCTGGACGTGGTCCGGGCTTTAAGAATCTACATAGATCGTACTAGTGCGATCAGGAAAACAGATTCTCTCTTCATCCTCTACGGATTCCATAGAAGAGGATGGCCTGCTAGTAAACAGACGCTGGCGAGATGGCTCCGAATGGTAATATCAGAAGCTTATTCTCATGCAGATCTCCCTATTCCGGCTAATGTCTCTGCACACTCTACACGTAAGGTAGGTCCTTCTTGGGCAGCACAACAGGGTGCTTCAGCAGAACAGATATGTAAGGCAGCCACATGGTCTTCCATAAACACATTCATTAGACATTATGCCTTGGATACTTTTGCCTCTCATGACGCAGACTTCGGGCGAAAGGTCCTCCTGTGCAATCAGGAGCGTCCCCACCACTAAAATGGCTTTGGGAATCCCAATGTTATCCTGTGGATCCAGCCAGAGAAATATACGTTATGGTAAGAACTTACCATTGATAACGTGATTTCTCTTATGTCCACAGGTATCCACAGGGATCCCACCCTGACGCATCTGATTTGAGGATCTAGACAATCACTAAAACCTCTTCCTTCTTGTATGGAAGGGTGTGCATGTGTGTTCTTATCGCCTAAACAGGTCTCTGCCTGATGTTCCTGCCTAAAATCGCTGTGGAAAGAACTGATCTGACTGAGTCAGTGGGCGGGACTATATAGTGGAGGCCCCAATGCATCATGGGAGGCCAGAAAGCTCGTGACCGTGTTGGTGCCATTTTCGCTGTCGCTCGACAATATCCCAATGTTGTCCTGTGGATACCTGTGGACATAAGAGAAATCACGTTATCAACGGTAAGTTCTTACCATAACGTATATTTTGACTTGTTTGTGACTTTGTTCTTTGGAACATTCTACATTTATGTATATTTGTTTTCCTGGCAGGTATAGAGCCAATTTGAGAAATGCAAGAGAAGTGGGAATAAAAAAGACAATCACTACTAATGTATCAATGGGGCTCACTCAGTTCCTCATCTTTGGAGCATACGCCTTAGCTTTCTGGTATGGAACCAAACTAACAGTGGATGAGCCAGAAACATACAGCATTGGGAAAGTTCTCATTGTAAGTGGCACCTTTTACTTCATTTTTAAGGATTATTAATTAGACTTAATTTTTGCTAATATTTATGATTCAAAACATATTACATTTATAAATGTATGTACAAATGCAATGTGGTAAGAACTAAGAAGTTCTATAAATTATGATTAACAATTATTTATAAAGCATCTACATATTATTATATACTAGTGCTTGCGTATAATAAATATTAGTCTCTCAGACAAGTACAGTAGGAACCTAACTCTGATGGATAACACTGATCAACACTGATTTTAGTGTCAATTATATTAGATCGATTATGGGGTAATTTTGTGGTGCTGATTCTGAATCTGACATTGGTTTTGGTAGATTGGCTCTGTTTTTTGAGATACACGGACGAGACACAAGAAAAACAGAATAGACCATGCACACTGCTCAACTGCCAGTGGCTGATCACTTATATATGGAGGACGAATATTGTAGAATGATTGTGATGGGAACACCTACAATATTCACGTGTCTTACCTTCTAGAATGTTCCGGTAGAATCCCATATACACTCATTTTGGCCAAGTTCCCTAGTAATTGAGAATATCCATTATCCCAAGAGCTAGAGCCAATTTGAAAAACCTACATGAATTTTTGAATTCAGCAACCCCAAAATGCCCTAAACTCGAAGTATCCTTTGCAACTAAACAATTCTTTTAATTGCTGGGCTGTGTAATCATTAGTACTGCACTATCACTGATTCTACCTAGGGGCTGTGGGACTGGAGCCCCCCTCCCAGTAAAAATCCACCACTGCTCTACCATCCTTAGTGAGCTCGGGTCCCCCTGCACCCCCTTTCTCTCCTGTGAGACCGATCCCTATCCTGTGTCTTCATTCTCTCTCTCCTTGGTGCAGGACTGGCACAACAGGGAGCAGGAGACTGTCTCTCCGTGTGCCTGACGAGGAGTTGTTACTGGTGCAGTGGCTTTGTATTGGAAGCCCTGCCTGCTGCTTACACAGGGCTGGAGTCTCAAGGGAGAAAACTCCTCCCCCCTGTGGGACTACCAGTCCGGACTGTGATTAGCACAATAAGGGCTATTTCACACTAGCCGGTTTTCCCCGGACGGCAAAAAGACATCCGTTTTTTTGCCCATGGTCAGTGACTTTCACACACAACAGCATCCGTCCTAGTCAGTGGATATTGATGGCAACCGTGCCGTCTGAAAGCTGCTAGGTGTTACAATACTTAATTTAAAAAAAGTACATCTTCCCCCTCATTTTCTGCACTGGCTGCAGATGACACAATCGCACCATCATGACTCTGCCTCTCAATGGCAATAATCTCAACATTGTGTTGCAGGGGTGGGGCCATGATGACGCAATCACTTGAGTCACATCATTCACCCCCACTACTCCCCCTGATACCATGCCACGCTGTTATGCACACCGGTGCCAGCAGGAATGTACGTACTGGTGTCTGAACGGTGAGGGATGCAAAACAAATGAACTCACAGACAGACTGGGGAATATGACATTACATACACAGAAGGTGATAGGGTAACAAAATAAACACAAAGTGAACAGAGAAGCCCAAAGGCTAAGAAACTGGGTGTCTCCCTAGTATTAGGAATGCTCAGATGGAAAGAAGCGAGATGTAGTGATTTAATACGTAGAGAACCCGAAATGCTGTTGCTAAGGGCAACAGCAAAACCCTAAAGGGTTACCAACGGGTGTGGCAGTAAACTCCTTGGTCAGAGATGGAATAATAGACACAAGGAGAGTCTCCACTATCCTAGTCCTCACTTGCAGTGCACTGGTTCAGTTTACTGCTACTAAACTGACACCTGAACACCTTGCACAGTGAGAAAGGATTTTGGCAGGCAAGTCTGAGAATACAGCCGCAAACTTGCTAGGTTCACAGAGTAGCAAAAGAACCCCAGCAAGTTAAATGACTGACTCCAGTCTTACTGCTAGGTCTGGATTGGCAGAGTGTAATACCAAATCCCAAGGCCTATTTGCAGTAAGCAACAAACAAATACAAAGTTTACACAGTACTAGCTAGCTTTCAGGAACTGACTAACCAACAAAGATTCAGCAGCATCTGCCTAACCTGAGAAGAGGGTTTATATAGCAGGTGCTGTCCACGCCCCACTCAGACCTCACAGACTGTGAGCACAAAAACCAGCACCGGATCCCCTGCCGTGCACAGAGCCTGTAACCACTGCACAGCAAAAGACCCGAACCGGAGTATCAGCTACGCTCAGGTTACTCCGCTAGCACTTGTCTCCCGGTTGCCACGACAACGTGGCAGCACAGAGCAGGAGACCCTAACAGTACCCCCCTCTGACGAGGGGTAAAGAACCCCTACCACCGGGTTTATCGGGGAACTGCGAGAAGAAAGAGCGTAACAGTCTGGGGGCATGAAGATCACAACTGCCCACCCACGACCGCTCCTCCGGGCCATACCCCTTCCAGTGCACCAAAAATGACAGCCGACCCCGAACCATCTTGTAGTCAAGAATCCTTTCAACAACAAACTCCCTCTGGCCACGTATCAGAAGAGGGGAAGGTCTTCCACTGGAAGAAGGATTACTAATCGCCCGTTTTAAAAGGGAACAATGAAATGTTTTATTGATACCCAAAGAACGGGGTAGATCTAACTGAAATGCCACCGGATTGATAACCCTAGTGATCTTATAAGGACCGATGAACCGGGGGCCTAACTTATGAGATGGCTGTCTCAACTTCAAATTCTTGGTAGACAACCAGACGAAGTCTCCTAATTTGAAACTGCAGGGTCTTTTCCGCTTATCAAAAACCCTTTTGGTCACTAATGACAGACACAAGGGCTTTCTTCACTTTCCTCCAAATACCTCTAAGGACCGAAACCACAGAGGAACCACCAGGCGTGGAGTCCAGGGGGTCAAAAGAATTGGCCTTAGGATGATGCCCATACACACAAAGGAAGGGAGAGATCCCTGTAGCAGAGTGAGCCGCCTTGTTATAGGCAAACTCCGCCATGGACAGATGAGCCACCCAGTCAGTCTGACACTTGGAGACATAACACCTGAGGAACTGCTCCAAGGACTGGTTCACCCTTTCAGTCTGCCCATTAGACTGCGGATGGTAGCCTGACGACAAGCTGACAGAAATCTGGAGATCGGAACAAAATGCCCTCCAGAATTTGGCCACAAACTGGGATCCGCGGTCAGAGACCACATCAAGTGGCAACCCGTGGAGGCGCACAACATGCAGCATAAAAAATTCAGACAGGCGTCTGGCCGATGGCAGCCCAACCAATGGAACGAAGTGCGCCATCTTCGAAAACCTGTCAACGACAACCCAGATGGCTGTCATCCCCGAGGATTTGGGCAAGTCCACCACAAAATCCATTGAAATGTGGGTCCATGGCTTAGATGGAATAGAGAGTGGATGTAATGGGCCAACAGGAACCCCTCTAGGAGTCTTAGTTCGGGCACAGATGTCACATGCCCGAACCCACTGATCCACATCCCTAGCCACCGAGGGCCACCACACCGCCCTAGATAGCAACTCCCGAGTTCTGGCAATACCCGGGTGACCTGCCGACTTCTTGGCATGGAATTCCAGGAACACTCGCTGTCTTAACCTAGGAGGCACAAACAAAAGACCTACCGGAAGGTCTGGAGGAGCCTGCTCCTGTGCTCTAAGGACTAATGACAAGAGGTCCTGGGTAATGCCCACTTTAATACATGATGGGGACACAATGGGCAATGGCTCCTCGGTAGTCTCCTGGATTGTTGCAAAACTCCACGAGAGCGCATCAGCCTTGATGTTTTTTGACCCAGGGCGATATGTTATCAAAAAATTAAAGCGAGCAAAAAACAAAGCCCATCGTGCCTGCCTGGCATTGAGGCGCTTCGCTGACTCTAAATATGCCAAATTCTTATGGTCGGTGAGAATTGAGACCACAAACTTAGCCCCCTCAAGCCAGTGTCTCCACTCCTCGAGTGCATCCTTAATAGCCAACAATTCCCGGTTACCCACGTCATAATTCATCTCGGCAGGCGAAAATTTACGGGAAAAGTAAGCACAGGGATGAAGGCGATTATCAGACACCCCCATCTGAGAGAGCACTGCCCGAATACCCATCTCAGAGGCATCCACCTCCACCACAAAAGGACGCTCTATATCTGGGTGTCGCAGCACCTTGGCCGAGACAAATGCCCTTTTGAGACGGGCAAAAGCCGCTTTGGCCTCACAAGACCAGTGAGCAACATCCGCCCCTTTCTTAGTGAGTGCCACCAAGGGCGCCACTATAGACGGAAATCCAGCGATAAATCGTCTATAAAAATTCGCAAAGCCCAGAAAACGCTGAAGCGCCTTCAAACTAGTGGGCTGCACCCAATCCAGGACTGCCTGTACCTTGGAACCCTCCATTTGGAAACCTTCTGGGGAGATAATATATCCTAGAAATGCGATTTGCTGAAGTTCAAATTCGCACTTCTCCAGCTTCGCCCCAAGCCGGTGGTCTCTGAGTTTCTGGAGGACTAAGCGTACATGCTTCCGATGTTCCTCCAGGGAATGGGAGAAGATTAGGATGTCATCTAAGTATACAACTAAGAATCTATCCAAATATTCCCTGAGCACATCGTTCATGAAGTCCTGGAAGACTGCCGGGGCATTACAGAGCCCAAAAGGCATCACCAAATATTCATAATGCCCTGAGTGGGTATTAAAGGCAGTCTTCCATTCATCCCCCTCTCTTATTCGGATTAGATTGTACGCACCGCGTAGGTCAATCTTAGAAAAAATGGTGGCAGTACGAAGCTGGTCAAACAAGACCGAAATGAGAGGCAGTGGGTATGAGTTTTTAATCGTGATACGGTTCAATTCCCTGAAGTCGATGCAAGGTCGCAACAAACCGTCCCTTTTACCCACGAAGAAGAACCCCGACCCAACTGGAGACTGTGAAGGTCTGATAAATTCCTTAGCCAAGTTCTCCTGAATGTACTCTGCCATAGCCTAAGTCTCAGGACGTGACAGGGAGTACAACCTGCTCTTGAGAAGCTTAGCATTCGGCAACAAATCAATGGCACAGTCATAGGGGCGATGGGGAGGTAGTACCTCTGCAACTCTTTTGGAGAACACGTCCGCAAAATCTGCATAACATCCTGGCAATCCTGGCAAACTTAGCTGCGAAAGCCTGACTGGAAGGCTCAAGCAACTCCTGAAACAATCAGTACCCCAACTAAGAATCTCCCCAGAGACCCAGTCAAATTGAGGATTGTGGGCCCTTAACCAGGGTAACCCCAACACCAATGGGGCAAAAGTACAGACAGTCACATAAAAGGATAATTTTTCAGAGTGTGTGGCTCCAATAAACAAAGAAATCTGGCTAGTGCAAGAGGTAATTTTACCCTGGGATAATGGTTCCCCGTTTAACCCACAAATCTCAATTTCCAATGCCAAGGGTACGAAGGGAACAGAGTGTTTCTGGGCGAATTGGCGGTCCATAAAAACCCCGTCGGCCCCACTGTCCACAAAGGCCTCAGTCTTGACAGTTTGACCGAGGATCTTTAAGGTCACCGGAATGATAAAAGTCTTCTTGGGTAATTCCGACTTCTGACCTGACAGGATATTTCCCATCACCCTCAGGCCCTGAAGTTTTCTGTCTTTTCTGGGCATGATACTACCACATGACCTTTATTCCCACAGTACAAACATAACCCCTGCTGTCTCCTCCGCGTCTTCTCACGCGAGGAGAGGCGGGTAGCCCCAATCTGCATAGGCTCCTCAGAAAATTCCTCAGAGTCTGAGGTTCCCTTGGGAAAGAAGGAAACCTCGGTCTCCCTTTCAAGCCTGCGCTCTCTCAGCCGTCTATCCACCCGAATGGATAACTGCATGAGCTGATCCAAGCTATCAGGCAAGGGATATTGTACCAGTTGGTCTTTTAACTGGTTAGAAAGACCTTTTCGGTACTGGTGTCTCAGGGCTGGGTCATTCCACTGGGTATCATGGGCCAACCTCCGAAACTCCGTACAATAAACCTCAACTGGCCTTCGCCCTTGCTTAAGGATCGAAATCTGAGCCTCGGCTGAGGCCGTCTTGTCAGGGTCATCATACAACATGCCCAGTGCCGTAAAAAAAGCATCAACACTTTTAAGCGACGGATAGTCAGGCTGCAACCCATATGCCCAGACCTGTGGGTCTCCTTGTAGCAAGGAAATCACTATGCCCACCCGCTGAATCTCCGACCCAGAAGACTGAGGCCTAAGCTGGAAATATAGCTTGCAGCTCTCCTTGAAACAAAAGAACTGCGAGCGATCTCCAGAAAAACGATCCGGGAGGTTTACTTTCGGCTCCTTAACCCCTGAAGGTACTGCTGCTGCGGGAGCTCCGCCAGCGGCCTGCGAGGTGTGCATTTTAATGGACAAATCATTAAATTGTCGAGTCAGGACCTGCACCTGATCGACCACCTGTTGCAAAGTATTTTGAGGGGTATGCTCCATATTCCCACAAAATTTCAACAGGAGTATTAGGCTGCTGAATATGTTATGCACACCGGTGCCAGCAGGAATGTACTGGTGTCTGAACGGTGAGGGATGCAAAACAAATGAACTCACAGACAGACTGGGGAATATGACATTACATACACAGAAGGTGATAGGGTAACAAAATAAACACAAAGTGAACAGAGAAGCCCAAAGGCTAAGAAACTGGGTGTCTCCCTAGTATTAGGAATGCTCAGATGGAAAGAAGCGAGATGTAGTGATTTAATACGTAGAGAACCCGAAATGCTGTTGCTAAGGGCAACAGCAAAACCCTAAAGGGTTACCAACGGGTGTGGCAGTAAACTCCTTGGTCAGAGATGGAATAATAGACACAAGGAGAGTCTCCACAATCCTAGTCCTCACTTGCAGTGCACTGGTTCAGCTTACTGCCACTAAACTGACACCTGAACACCTTGCACAGTGAGAAAGGATTTTGCCAGGCAAGTCTGAGAATACAGCCGCAAACTTGCTAGGTTCACAGATTAGCAAAAGAACCCCAGCAGGTTAAACGACTGACTCCAGTCTTACTGCTAGGTCTGGATTGGCACAGTGTAATACCAAATCCCAAGGCCTATTTGCAGTAAGCAACAAACAAATACAAAGTTTACACAGTACTAGCTAGCTTTCAGGAACTGACTAACCAACAAAGATTCAGCAGCATCTGCCTAACCTGAGGGTTTATATAGCAGGTGCTGTCCACGCCCCACTCAGACCTCACAGACTGTGAGCACAAAAACCAGCACCGGATCCCCTGCCGTGCACAGAGCCTGTAACCACTGCACAGCAAAAGACCCGAACTGGAGTATCAGCTACGCTCAGGTAACTCCGCTAGCACTTGTCTCCCGGTTGCCATGACGACGTGGCAGCACAGAGCAGGAGACCGTAACACACGCCCCTCCCTCTGCTGACCTGGCTGCCCCCTCCCACACAGGGCAGCCAGAATATCGGGAAGTATGACTCACTCTTCCCTGTCCTTTTGTATACTCTATGCCTTGGCATACAGCCACCTAGAGCCAAATGTAATAGTCAGTGATATGCCTAAGTCGGCGCAATTCCAGAGAGATAGTGAGTAGATTTGAATTCCCAATTTGTGAAGGCAAAATTGACCTGGTTTGCCTTTAAATTAAATGGCGCTTTAAATCTAGTGACTATCTCAACGAAATCACGCTGCCTCCCACACGGGATGTTATATTTGGACCCTAGTGTTCAGTTTATTTTCCTTTGTAATTTTTTGATTTACTTAATCATTTTGATTAGATAATAGGAGGTACAGAAAAGAAAAGGGCAAATGGGTACAGAAGCAAAATAGGGGAAGAGGTTAAAAATGGTGAAGACTCAGCTCACTGAAATACAGAGAATATAGAGAACTCAGTGGTAACTGTATGATTCCGGGACACATAGTGCTGGTATCGATCTTCCTGCTTCGCCTCTTTACCGAGGTGAAGTAGAAAGGACTAGTGTCGAGATCTTGGATGCCAGAGAGGGGGAGATAGCAGTGCCCCTATCACCTTGCTCACACCATCCCTGTAATATATGGGGGAGATGCGGTATCAGTGCATATAACGTGTGCTGATTCCACTTCTCTCCCATAACGGAGGGTAATACATTTACCCCTCAGTTAATACATAACAAGTTATTTTATATGTTGGGATTGAGACAATGAAGGTAACTCAGGGGGGAATCCGTGCTGCTATAACACTTCCTGCTTCACCTCATTACTGAGGCCACTCCAAGATGTATGATCATCTTTACTGCTGGAGCGATGCCTGTCTGAGCACATAGTGCATTAGCTTAGTGCTGATGTGCTGTGTCTCCCTGCCCGGCCGGCTCCAATGCGCATGTGCAAGCTCTCGCTACTCACATGAGATCTCACATGCAGCACGGAGTCAGCACCCGCCACAACCAGGGACAACTCTGTCCCTGCTGTGGAGATAGGGCATCGACACCTGCAGCTATTGAAATCGATAGCTGCAGGTGTCAGAAAGGTCTGTGCTGCTGACTGTTCATACATTGCCCCACAATATAGGTGTGCTATCTTATAGATAGCAGTGCCGGTAATGACAGGTGCGCTATGGGCACATACTGCGGCTGTCATACATTGGGGGAAGCATACATTGATCCCTCAGTGAGAGATAGAGATGCTGGGCTGAAGCTCCAGTGCCATCAGTGACCTATTGATGTCACTGGAACCATAGCAGCATGGGTGAGGACGGCAAGGTTGAGTAGGGCATGCCCATAGCTTCCATTTCAAAACTGAATTGAATTTATCTACGATATTGGGGGAGGCAGTGAACTTTTCTGGAGCAATGGCCGCCCTAGTATCTATCAATGTATGACCAGGGAGATATCAGTCACTCTGAGGGACCTAAATCTTGTGTCATATGTACATAGTCCATGATCATATTTCTTCATCTCAACAGGTATTTTTTTCAGTGCTCATTGGAACTTTTTCCCTCGGTCAAGCAGCTCCTAACGTAGAGAGTATTGCCAATGCACGTGGAGCTGCCTATGAAGTCTACAAAGTAATCAATAAGGTAAAGTGAATCACACACTTTAAAAAGGCTTTATGCAGATGTGTCCTTCCTGATCTAGCCACCGTACGCTGTGAGTCACAGCACACAGGGCGCATGAGAGCCGCCAACTCCTGTGTGACTTGGCCAGCGCTGGGCATCTCTTTGACTTGGGTGGCACTTGATACACCGGCTGTCGGGAGTCCGACGCTCTGCATACCGGCGAAGGAATCCCGACCGCTGGTATACCAACAACTGTTCTCCCTCTTGGGGTGTCTACAACACCCCTGGAGGGAGAATAAATAACGTGGCGCACGCCACCGTGCCCGCAAGGGGCTCTTTTGCGCTCACACCACTGCCGGCATTCCGGTGGTCGGGATCCCGGCACAGGTAGGCTGGGCACCGGGATCACAAGCGCCGGCAAATCATACTACACCCCTTTGACTTGGCCAATGTTAGTCATTAGAAAACTCGGTCACGACTAGGTGCAACTAGAAGGGCAATTTAATGTGACTGCAGCAACGATGAGGGAGAACACATCTACAGTATATGTTGGTTTTCACATAAAAGCCCCAGGCATGTCTTCTGATTTTCTAGTAAGCCTGCATTACACAGAAGGTTCTACATACATTTAACACATTTAACAAATAAAACTGCATATGTTGGATAGGATACACTACAAAATCACGTATGGACGAGAAAGACCAATCAAAAGGTATAATTTGCACAGAACAATACAACATAAAAAAATAACTATTTCCTATAAATCATAATTATATATATATTTATATATATATATATAAATCGAATGGCCGGCACTCCCACCTTAAAAATCTCAGTGCCCCGGTGCCTCCCAAGTAGGTCTTTCAACCAAATACACAGTGCAGAAATGGTGGCACTCACGGGTCTTGCAGTCAAAGGTAAAACGGACACAGTGGTCTCAAGTTTGGATCAACGTTTCATTAATTTAATAACGTCATCAGGATCCTGATGACGTTATTAAATTAACGAAACGTTGATCCAGACTTGAGACCACTGTGTCCGTTTTACCTTTGACTGCAAGACCCGTGAGTGCCACCATTTCTGCACCATATATATATATATATATATATATATATATATATATCTCTGCGTGTGTGTATGTATAATATATATATATATATATATTATATGTATAATATAATGCAAGTCAAACAAACGTACCTGCCCTGGTTCCCTCCTGGGTCTAAAGTAGCCCACAAATGCGAGGCAGATACAGTATGTATAACTTGTGTTTATATGTGTGTGTGTATGCGTTAACAGTATCTCACTCTCTAGATGTAACGGTGACAAAAAACGAAAAGAAGAACAATTAACACATAGTTGTGCAGTAGCTTTATTTACTTTTATTTAATATTTACATTATAATATTGAAGCATACTGTAGATTTTTAAAGCAAGAACATTGTTAATAAAATATACAGAGCCAAAATGTTTTCACATCCATATTTATTCTGTATGGTCTTGAACATGTCATATGTTTTTTGGTAATATTTTATTAAAGTTTTGTTACTGGTTCTTGGCGTTTTACTGCATTCTTTTTTTG
Source organism: Pseudophryne corroboree (assembly GCF_028390025.1). Lineage (NCBI taxonomy): Eukaryota > Metazoa > Chordata > Amphibia > Anura > Myobatrachidae > Pseudophryne > Pseudophryne corroboree. The sequence goes on from NC_086446.1 coordinate 613,717,166, forward strand.
TTTCCAGCATCGACCAATAGACAGTAGTTCTAAAGAAGGACACAAGCCAGATAAATTGATAGGACACATTGAGTTTAAGAATATCCATTTCTCCTACCCAAGTAGACCTGATATACAAGTGAGTATTAATAATTTCAAAGTAGAACAATGCATATGTCTAGACCTGTTTTGATACTAGGGGTTACTGTATATACTGTAGGAGCAGACTGTCAAGTACAAAATAGGGGCATCTTTTTTAAGGGGAAATTTACTAACAATCACATTGGGCTGTGATCTGTTATTACACCTTATCGTCAGAATGTTTTGCACTGCAAAACGCACATTTGATGGTGTTACTAGTCATGTAATGGTGTGTGTGAGATCCGTCGTATTGGTTGTTTTTTGCAACTGAAATCGTGGATACAGTGGAACTTGAATGTCAATTTGCTAAACTCAATCTCGCACCTGAATTCTAAGTAAATCAGTGAAATTTGCAAACATATTCTGATTGTTCAGAATTTGCACGTTACAGTGGCATCACCAAGTTATTATAAAAATGCCCCCAAACCACCAATAACACATACGTTGGTGGCGTTTGTGTTGGCAGGCGTGTGCACAGGACTAAATATCCTCAGCCATGCTTGTGAGCAGAAAGAGAGAGCTGCAGCTGACTTGGTGGCATTTTATATCATCCTGATATAGATTTTATTAATTAAATGGTTTTCACATGCAAACATGATTTTTAAAACAAACACATTGTTTTCCTGAAATGTGTTGTGATTTTGGTGCAAATTTGATCGTTTTGGCAAATACAATTCTTAGTATATTTGTGATTTGCATTGGTACCAATGTTATTTTAACCATGTTTGGTTTGATGGTCATTTGCTGTGATTTGGTCTATGAATTGGTCATTAGTAAATTCCTGATTAGCAAAATTGCTGCTTTATCTCTGAAAAATGTGACATCGACCAAACATGATTCTTAAATTCCTAACAAACTGTGTACATATGGTGCAGGCTAGACTCACTTGTTTGCATGTGTTCTTTATAGATCTTCTGTACAATGAATGTCTGCTTATCATATGATTATTATCTATTTATATGGCCTGTTCTTGCACCAGCCATTTTTTGTCCTTACACAACATTACTTTTTCGTAATAACGTGAAATCCAGTATGGTTGCAGATCACAAAGTCATGTTGCTCTCCGAAAAAAAAGTTAAGTTGTAAAATAGAACAATTCAAATATTAACACAAAAGGAATGTAGAGAGGCTGCTTTTTCTTAGTCTGCTTTCAAAATAATAACAACAATTCTTATATAGTGCTTTACTCCCATGCAAATTAAATATACATCAGAAACCTGCACAGTATATGATATGATATTGTACAACTGATCATCAACTAAACAAAACTGACAGAAAATAATAATGATGACAAGTTTTTTATTTTTTTTTATTTTTTTATTTTTTATTATTATGTTAGATTTTAAAGGGCCTGAACCTCCAAGTTCAAGCTGGAAAGACTGTTGCTCTCGTTGGGTCTAGTGGTTGTGGAAAAAGCACCACAATTCAGCTGTTGCAGAGATTCTACGACCCTGCGATAGGGGAGGTAAGTGTTTGTTTCATAAGCCCCCCGCTAATATTAATGATAGATTTTTGTTTCATCAATGGACCTCTGAAGTCAGAGCTGGGACACTATGTGGTGAAATGTGTGCTTACTGATCCTAGGTGACGGTTGATGGACATGACATACGGACACTCAATGTGCAGTGGTTACGAGAAAATATTGGCGTTGTCAGCCAGGAGCCTGTTTTGTTTGGAACGACAATCAGAGAAAATATTCGCTATGGTAGAGAGGATGTTACAGACGCTGAGATAGATCAAGCTACCAAAGAAGCCAACGCCTATGACTTTATATCTAAGCTTCCAGATGTAAGATAACATTGCTTATATGAACTGCATCATCCTATTCAAGAACAGATGTGCTTCATTAGTCTTAATGTATCATTGTCTGGCAGGTGTCACAAAAATATATCATTTAATTTTAATACCTAGATATCTTGATCTATTTAAAACCTCTACATATAATTGTGAATGTTTTTTTCAGCTCTTTTATATAAGCCAACTAGAATTTTAGGTTTAGTAACCCCTAGTGCCACCTGGGGTTATCCAGCTGCTGGTGAATTAGGACTGAATCATTGCAAACTGTTTTTTATTGCTCACCAGCAGAGCCACAGGTTACTCATCATGGCTATATAGCATTGAAATTATTTCTTTATAACCTACAGTTGTATTTTATATACCCAGATAATTTCTGCAAGAGAATTATGTGTTGATTTATTTAATATTTTTCTTTCCAGGGGTTAGACACAATGGTGGGGGAAAGAGGAGCCCAGCTCAGTGGAGGCCAGAAGCAACGAATAGCTATTTCTCGGGCTCTTGTACGTAATCCCAAAATCCTGCTGCTGGATGAGGCGACATCAGCTCTGGATACACAGAGTGAAAGTATTGTGCAGAATGCTCTAGATAAGGTACACACAGGCCACATTATTTAATTCTTCTATTACATTAATCCCTGAAGATGTTTGTTTTTGTCCTATATGTTGGGTGTTTTGTGTGCAGTATAACAAATGTGATATTTCTGATATATATTCTCTTTCTCCATAAGGCTAGAGCTGGCCGCACCACAATTGTGATAGCTCACCGGCTATCCACCATCCGTACGGCTGATGTCATTGCTGGATTTCACAATGGCGTTGTGGTGGAACAAGGATCCCATGAAGAGCTGATGACGAAGAAAGGGGTGTACTATTCTCTTGTAATGCTGCAGGTATTGTTTTTATTTATTTTTCGGGGTACATTTGTATATAAAATATTCTTGTTTTTTGTCACTCATTTAAGAAGTATATATGCAAAATTAGAAAAAAAAGCTGTAAACAGCACTGTTAGAAAAAAATTCAATTTTTCTTTATGAAAAGTCTTAAAATTGATTAAAAAGTATGGATCAGTGGTTAAGTGTACAAGCTCTAAAATAGTGACATGGAGGGAGTTGCTAGTGACCAGCCCTGATGTCCACAGCTCAGTCTTTATACAAACAGAACCCAATCCCACTTGTGGTTGTATGGCTTTTGTCTGTAGTTAAGGAAAACCTAATTTTCCCCCAACTTCTTTGATTTGAATATGGATTTATAAACTCCTATTTCTCTTTGCTCCAGCAGGCCTTTGTAGTTTGACAGAACTTGATGTTCTTTTGTCTATTGAATTTTTTCTATTACCCTGACCCATACACTGGGTTGCAAGAATGAGCTGCAGTGTTCTTCAGCATGGGGCTTGTTTGCTCGAAGGGCGGGTGAGGGGCACGTATTTTTTGACCAGGCTGCAAATGGTTTAAAATTCTGAAAGGGGAGTATGTTCCACACCAACACTTAATCGACATTGACTAACAATTATTACCCTGACAGTGACACCCATTGGCCAAAGGTTGTCAGGATGTGCCTCCGAGCTATTGAGCATGAGATTTGCCCTGGGAGTGTCTTCTTTTGTTGCTTTCCTGATTTTCTTAGTGAATTCTTTGGGAAGACTTACTAGGTCATAGTCTGGGACTGGGTACACATTTTACCAGGGTTTCCCTACTTTAATATGGCCACATCAGCCTGGTGTAACCTGGTGCTGGTTGGTTGCAAAGCGACCCATGCTCGATATCCTCCTGCTTTAGTGGTAAGTTGGTAACCACCCCTTGTGATAGTAATAGTGCTGTTTACTTATTTTAGGTTACGTGAGAACACCTACATTTATTTAATATGGCAGTCATCTGTACAGATACTGTATATGGCAGTAATCTGTACAGATACTGTATATTTAAATAAAAACCCACCTAAGGCTGCAAAATTGATGGCAGTAATATTCCGTCTAGATTAGGCCACAATACGACAGCCAGAGCCGGCCTTAGGCATAGGCAAACTAGGCAATTGCCTAGGGCATTTGATATGCCTAGGGGCATCAGCAGCTTCTGCTGATTAAAATGATATGCGGCATGCCTATATTCTGTGTGTTGCATTTCATATGCAGATACAGCCACAGTCGCACAAAGTATATAGGCATGCCACATATCATTTTAATCAGCAGAAGCTGCTTGTGCATCCCAGCCACATAGCAATGCAAATAAGATGCATTTTCATTAAAAAAAAAGGTGCCAGATGTTAGCATTGAGGCAATATTTATGAGGACACATCTGTATCCAAGTAGAGGCAGAGGTCACAGTGTTAGTGGCAGTGTGAGTGCTGTGTGCATGTGAGTGGGTTGGTTGTGCAGTAGTGTTCGGAATATGTGTAAGGAGCATTATGTGTGTCATGTAAAAATGCATTAAAGGGTACTACTGTATGTGTGTCATTATGTGTATAGAGGCACTAATGTGCAGCAAATGTGTAGGGGGCACTATGTGTGTCATTATGTGTATAAGGGCATTAATAATGTGCAGCTTATGTGTAAGGGACATTATGTGTAAAAGGGCATTAATAAAGGTTGTCATAATGTGTAAGGCGCATTATGTTTATAAGGACATTATTAATGAGTCTCATATGTGTAAGGGGCATTACTGTGTGGAATTATATGTATAAATGCATTACTAATGTGTGGCATTATGTGTATAAGGTGCTCTACTATGTGGCGTTGCATATAGAAAGGGCACTACTGTGTCGTCTAATTTGAATAAAGAGCAATAGAGTGTGATGTAATGTGAATAAGGGGCTCTACTGTGAGGAGTAACGTATATAAGGTAAAGTGATACTACTGTGGGATGTAATATGAATTATGAACACTATCGCATGATCAAATGTGAATGAAGTTGCAATACTGTGTGGCATAATTGGAATTGGGGTTACTATTGTGTGGCCATGCCCCTTGCCAACAAAAACACACCCCTTTTTGGGCTGTGCGCCAAATGTGCAACTGTTCCTATTTAAAATATAGGGGGTACAAACACCAAAATAAGGACTGCTATGGGTGAGGGATGATGGTGCTGGGAAAGAGGTGCAAGGTCAGAGGCGGAACCAGCGGTGGTGCTAGGGGGCACCAGCCTAAAAATCTTGCCTAGGGCATCATATTGGTTAGGGCCGGCTCTGACGACAGCCTACCTCATTCAGGCTCACTCTGTTTGTTTCCATTCATTTTTTTTTTTAAATCACAGAATTATGAAAAAAATGAAGAGGAAACAGAAGATGATGATGACATGGAAACAGAAGACGAGGAAGAAGGAGAACTATTTGAATATGAGGATAAAGTCACTGAAGATGTTCCAGAAATTATTGCTAATGGCTTGGACATCATAAGCAGAGATAACTTGCACAGGCATTCCAGCAAGAGGAAAAGTAGAAGATCTTCTAGAAGGAAATCCAAGTCCAAAAAGTCTACCGCCAAAGCAAATGGGGTAAAACACATAACCGAGTACATATTACTATACTTTAGCAACAGAACTGGACCACAGCTAGTCATCCTTACTACAGATGTCCTCATATACCTAGCCTCAATATGCCATGCAGCGTGACTGAGCCGACAGGTCCTGTACGACTCTGCTAGTATTGGGCATCTTTTTCGCCAAAAAATGTGTCTTAGTTGTAATGTGATGCGAAGCAGTGTTTACTCGGTGTGTAAAAGGTTGCGGTTGCTGCATTGTAGTACTTTTGTATACAGATTTCGCTTCAATCACATGGCATTGCAAATAAGACACATTTCTGGGCTAAAATGACGTAAAACAGATGCTTAGTGTGAGCAAAGTCGCAGGGGGACCTGGTGTGTCAAGGGAGGCTGTTTGGCGAGATAGCAGCACATTTGAAATATTTTAATTTTCTATAAGAAATAAATAATAATATTATAATTTCTTCCAAACAGGTTGTGGAAGAGGAACTTCCCAATTTCTCTCTTCGTAGGATACTAGCACTCAACAAACCTGAAATGTTCTATATAGTCATTGGTGTGATTGCTGCAGCCATATCTGGAGGCATATACCCAACTTTTGCAGTCATGTTTGGGAAAATTATTGGGGTAAGATTTTATCCAAGTGCACAAAATACATGTTGCTCTGAGACGTCTTTTATACCTTTTTCTTTTATCATTTTAGTCATTCAGCATCACAGATGAAGTAGAAAAAAGTCAAAAGACTGTCTTGCTTTCCCTTATGTTTCTTGCGCTGGGAGTGATCAGTCTAATAGTATACATTGTCATGGTATGTATGCTTTTTATGTTTATTAGCCTTTAGAATTACTTTTATTTTATGAAACTTTACACATATATACATATATATATGAAGGGGTGTGGTATGAATTGCCGGCACTTGGGATCCCAGCGCCGGGATCCTGACCGCCAGAATGCTGGCAGCGGGGCGAGCGCAAAAGAGCCCCTTGCGGGCACGGTGGCGTTTTATTCTCCCTCCAAGGGTGTCGTGGACACCCCAAGAGGGAGAATTCTTGTCGGTATAGAAAAATATAAATTTGTGAACCCCTGTAAATGGCGCCCTGGAAGCTGCCCGTAGTGTGATTCACCACAATTGAATCTCACCAAAAATTTTAAATTTACACAGATTTAAAACAAAGAGTGTGTGGGACTCAAACAGTTACAGGCACTGTAATATTAGCATGATTTGTACTTCTCAATACGTTCCTCAGATGAATTCCATTCTACTGAGTAAATAGAGTTCTGATTCTCTTCAACAAGGCCTTCCTGCCTCTCGTGTGGATGTTACCATGAAAAGAAAGGATTGTATAAATGTGTAATAAAGTTTTTAACAGTACATGAGTTTCTCTTGTTGTTATACACTTTAAAGCAGTGAAGAAGGTGATTGTTTCACCGAAGAGGCGTACCCCAACTCACTTTTCCAAAGGAAAGGTTAAACTCATAAAGGTATCTTTTATCCACCACTGTGTTTAACAGACTCACTCTCGTGCTGAACCCTTTTAGCCAGGAAAGATAAGCATACCTCACTCACAATAAAAGGAGGCTGCCTCAAACGTATCAAGGTTTCTTTTGTTGATAGTTCCCTATTTCTTCTAGCCCAATGTCTTTTCCTCTCATATGGGTGTCACCGTGAAATAAAAATATGTATATATATGTGTGATATCGTTTTCAACTACATATCAATCTTCTTAATTGCTGTAAACATTCACACATACATCAATTATTTCTCCTTCACTGGGAAAGCGTACCCTGACTCACTTTTCACATAAAAGGTGTAAGCCTATAAAGGTATCTTTCGTCCACCACTGTATCCAACAAAGCAATTTGATGAACTCTTTTTAGCAAAGAAGCATATGCATACCTCACTTACAGAAAAGGAGGCAGGTTCAAACATATAGCGGTTTCTTTTCAAGAATATTTCTCTATTTCCTTCAATCGGGGTGCTTTTTTTCCTCTCGTGTAGATATCACCATGGGGAAAAAACATATATATATATATATATATATATATATATATAAGCAAAGAAAGGACTGGCACTCCTCTTCCCGGATTACATGCTTGGGTGCCCTCCCAGGTGGGAATTGGATAGAAGGTAACAAAGCAGGCGGCACTCCAAGGCTGTGGTAGATTAAAGTGTATTTACACACAAAACATAGTCCAACGTTTCGGGGTCCAAGCGCCCCTTTGTCAAGTTCACCTTGACAAAGGGGCGCTTGGACCCCGAAACGTTGGACTATGTTTTGTGTGTAAATACACTTTAATCTACCACAGCCTTGGAGTGCCGCCTGCTTTGTTACCTTCTATATATATATATATATATATATATATATATATTTATGTGTAGTACTGTTTCTTTTCAACTACACCGTATTCTCTCTCATTATTGTATACATTTGCACATAGGAGGATAGTAATCCCTCTCCAGAGGGGGTGTACCTTGACTCACTCTTTATATAAAGGAGAAACACCCGTAAAGGTATCTTTTTAGTCCACCACTGTGTTTAAACAATATCCATCTAGTAGTGAGCCCACTTTGCAACAAGAGAGAAAGGCGTACCTCACTCACACAAGACAATGCTGATGAAAGCACATAAAGGTTTCTTTTTATATTTAGTGGATGAATGTCAGGCGTACCCTACTCACAGAAGAGATGATTATGTGCAAGCTCATCTGGGTTTCTTTAGGAGACTGACTGAGGTAAAAAAGAGAGTTCTTGTCTCCGTATGTGATGTCTCCACCGTGGTGGCGGGTTACTCAGAATTTTTTTTTCTCAACCACAATGGATCCACATGAAAAAAACACGATTTTTATTGTTAAAAAATACCCCACACAATTGGGGAAATATATACAACTGACAGAAACAATTCTTTAAAAACAGAGTCTGAAAAGAATTATAGCAGCAAGACTCTAACATAAAATGAATTCAAAAAAGTATCCAAAAATTATACAATAAAATTTGTATACACAGAAAAAATTACTTGAAAAAGTACCTGATTCATACCTATGTAGTATATTCGAATAGATCCACACTCTCAGCTGGTCGACATGTTTTGGCCTCTAGTAGGCCTTTATCAAGACATGCTGAGAGTGGAATGACCTGATTATTTATGTGTGGACCCTCCAATCAGCAATAATCAATTACTGACATCATCATTAGGTGACAGTTTTTTAGTTACATAGAAACATAGAAACATAGAATTTGTCGGCAGATAAGAACCACTTGGACCATCTAGTCTGCACCCTTTTTTTTTTATCTCTAACCTTAATTGATAGTTAGAAAAGAACTATTGAACAAAATACAGAAATCCAACCGCGTATGGTCTTTTTATCATGTTAAACAAAGTTGTGAAATATATAGCATTAACAATGAGTTGTTTCAAACATTATTATATGAGGTCTCCATGGCAACCGTGACTCACAAACACCAATCCATTTCTACTACTTGTAATCCAGATATGTAAATCTAGCGCCTCCCAGGTTAGAGTGAAGTGAGTAATTTACTTTCCCTAATGTGACTCCTTAATGAGTCTTTTACCCCCAATACAGCATGGAGAGTGACTTTTTTAATACAAAAACCGATCCGCGCCATTGTCATGACAACGCGGCTCATCTTCAGGAAGTGCTGGTGTGCGTCACTGGAACGCATGGTGAATTGCACACGAGACAGGAAAGCCAGCCCCGCTGGTTGTAGCGCTTATTATGCGTCGTTGTTATGATGACGCGGCCTCAGCCAAGAAAGTAGTCACCCGTCATTGACCCGCACGGTGGAGCGCACAAAGTCAAGACTTCCGGTACCTGAACAGGAAGTCACTGGCGCTGCTTAAAACAATTGTTTTTATATACTACAATCGTTATTATTCAGAACTTGTGAAAAAAGGTGACACATTAGTGTATACTATTCCTATGTCCTTTTCTATCCAAGGACAACAGGGAAAAAATATAATCAATATCGTGATAAATTATCGATACAAGGGCAGCCATTATTAAAATGGTCAAAAATTGCCCATGAGTGAAAATACTTTTAATAGTGGTCTAACTTAAAATTATATAGATTGTGTTTCCATATAGTGCATATATCTACTAGTGCCGTGATTTTTCAAGGTTACCATGGTGATTCCCCACCCTATTATGGCATAACATAACACATTCTTAATGGCGTGCCTCCGGCCATTTTTCTTCAATCTTGAATTGTCCAGATACAATTGTGAACCTAGAAAAACTAGAGAACAATGATCAGGATGAGGAAAAACAAACTTCACCAAAATTTCGAGCCTAAAACATACATTATAGGAACCATTTAAGTTCAAAATCATTGTTTAACCCCCCTGGAGCCAAAGTATGACAATTGAAAATCATGTTAATTTCCATTTTCGCCAAAAGTTTGGAACTATCTTTATTCCTGATGTTCCCTTTGACGGCTTTAATCCCACAAAAGGATGATACACCTGAAGTAGAGCAACCACGTACCTGTTTGAAGTGAGCCGAGAGAGCATGGGTCTCTAGCCCCTTTTTAATATTCCGTATATGTTCCCCTAACCTCACCTTAAATGGCCGTGAGGTTCTACCTATATATACTTTATCACAACTGCATCTTATTGCATATATTACGTTCTTAACGTTGCAAGTGATAAATTCCTTAATTTGTATACTGTTCCCATTAATGGTAATCTCATCAACTTTATTGCCACCTGTATTTTTTATGTTTTAACATGCCACACATGACCCGCAACGGTAAAAACCAGTTGATGTTATGGTTGATATAGAGGGTGGTGGAGGTAGGACACTTGATACCAGTTTGGATTTTAGGTTAGGGGCTCTACGATAAATCACTTTCGGTTTACTGGGTAATAACGGTCCCAACACTGTATCTTTTTGTAATAGAGACCAGTGTTTTTTAATTATCTTCTCTACTGTTTTGTGTTCTTTTGTGTAGTTGGTGACAAAAGAAAAATTAAAGTCACACTTTTCCTTTGACATGATTTTCTTTGTTAATAAATCTTTTCGTTCTAAATTTTTTGTTTTATCAATTTACTGGTCCACCCTTTTTTCATTGTAGCCACAGGCCTTACATTTTTTTCCCCATAATATGTGCCTGATCAGAAAACACTTTTTCATTCGTGAAAATTCTTCTAAGTCTTTTAAATTGGCCACTGGGAATTGCATTTATCCAGTTGTCATGATGGCAACTACTTGCCAGAAGATAGGACCATGAATCTGTACAACAAAAACTAATACAAATGGTTGATAAAGCTGTATCAAAAGGAACGATTACAGATAAAGAAGCAAAATTCATTATTAATAATGACCCGTCAGTGCCTAAAATTCATAAGAATTTGGAAAACCCCCCCGGTAGACCAATTATATCAGGGGTAGAGTCTATTACCGCGAACCTGTCGAATTATATCGATTATTATTTGCAACCTTTAGTTAGGCTTAACAGATCACATCTTAAGGATACCACTAGTTTTCTGCATTTATTAAACACTATTGCCTGGGAAGAAAATTATCTCCTAGTAACACCTGATGTAAGCGCTCTTTATACCATCATCGACCACAAGGATGCCTGGAAGCTGCTCGTTGTTCATTGGAATCATCTTCATTGTCAATCAGTCTAAAAAAACTTTTTGCTTGAGGGAATGGAATTCATTCTACTTAACAATTTCTTTTTGTTTAAGGATGAGCTCTATTTACAGAAAACGGGCACTGCTATGGGCACCAGGTTCTCCCCGAGTTATGCCAACCTATTTATGGGGGCATGGGAGGACGACACGATCTGGTCGAGCCAAGAACTCGGGACGAACCTGGTGTCCTATGCAAGATACATAGACAATATATTTTTGTTGGGGGGGTGATAGAACCAGTCTCACCCAATTCTGTACTGTATTGAATTCTAATGTGAAAAACATTGTACTTACCTTTGACATTCAAGAGAAGAGCATTAATTTTCTGGATGTGACAGTTTATATAGAGGGGGGGGGAAATCTGCTCTAAAATATATACTAAACCTACAGATTCAGGGTCCTATCTTCTGGCAAGTAGTTGCCATCATGACAACTGGATAAATGCAATTCCCAGTGGCCAATTTCAAAGACTTAGAAGAATTTGCACGAATGAAAAAGTGTTATCTGATCAGGCACATATTATGGGAAAAAAATTTAAGGCCTGTGGCTACAATGAAAAAAGGGTGGACCAGGAAATTGAGAAAACAAAAAATTTAGAACGAAAAGATTTATTTTCGAAGAAAATCATGTCAAAGGAAAAGTGTGACTTTAATTTTTCTTTTGTCACCAACTACACAAAAGAACACAAAACAGTAGAGAAGATAATTAAAAAACACTGGTCTCTATTACAAAAAGATACAGTGTTGGGACCATTATTACCCAGTAAACCGAAAGTGATTTATCGTAGAGCCCCTAACCTAAAATCCAAACTCGTATCAAGTGCCCTACCTCCACCACCCTCTCTATCAACCATAACATCAACTGGTTTTTACCGTTGCGGGTCATGTGTGGCATGTAAAAACATAAAAAATACAGGTGGCAATAAAGTTGATGAGATTACCATTAATGAGAACAGTATACAAATTAAGGAATTTATCACTTGCAACGTTAAGAACGTAATATATGCAATAAGATGCAGTTGTGATAAAGTATATATAGGTAGAACCTCACGGCCATTAAAGGTGAGGTTAGGGGAACATATACGGAATATTAAAAAGGGGCTAGAGACCCATGCTCTCTCGGCTCACTTTAAACAGGTACGTGGTTGCTCTACTTCAGGTGTATCATCCTTTTGTGGGATTAAAGCCGTCAAAGGGAACATCAGGAATAAAGATAGTTCCAAACTTTTGGCAAAAATGGAAATTAACATGATTTTCAATTGTCATACTTTGGCTCCAGGGGGGTTAAACAATGATTTTGAACTTAAATGGTTCCTATAATGTATGTTTTAGGCTCGAAATTTTGGTGAAGTTTGTTTTTGCTCATCCTGATCATTGTTCTCTAGTTTTTCTAGGTTCACAATTGTATCTGGACAATTCAAGATTAAAGAAAAATGGCCGGAGGCACGCCATTAAGAATGTGTTATTTTATGTCATAATAGGGTGGGGAATCACCATGGTAACCTTGAAAAATCACGGCACTAGTAGATATATGCACTATATGGAAACACAATCTATATAATTTTAAGTTAGACCACTATTAAAAGTATTTTCACTCATGGGCAATTTTTGACCATTTTAATAATGGCTGCCCTTGTATCGATAATTTTTCACGATATTGATTATATTTTTTCCCTGTTGTCCTTGGATAGAAAAGGACATAGGAATAGTATACACTAATGTGTCACCTTTTTTCACAAGTTCTGAATAATAACGATTGTAGTATATAAAAACAATTGCTTTAAGCAGCGCCAGTGACTTCCTGTTCAGGTACCGGAAGTCTCGACATTGTGCGCTCCACCGTGCGGGTCAATGACGGGTGACCGCTTTCCTGGCTGAGGCCGCGTCGTCATAACAACGACGCATAATAAGCGCTACAACCAGCGGGGCTGGCTTTCCTGTCTCGTGTGCGGTTCACCATGCGTTCCAGTGACGCACACCAGCACTTCCTGAAGATAAGCCGCGTTGTCATGAAAACGGCGCGGATCGGTTTTTGTATTAAAAAAGTCACTCTCCATGCTGTATTGGGGGTAAAAGACTAATTATGGAGTCACATTAGGGAAAGTAAATTACTCACTTCACTCTAACCTGGGAGGCGCTAGATTTACATATCTGGATCACAAGTAGTAGAAATGGATTGGTGTTTGTGAGTCACGGTTGCCATGGAGACCTCATATAATAATGTTTGAAACAACTCATTGTTAATGCTATATAGTTCACAACTTTGTTTAACATGATAAAAAGACCATACGTGGTTGGATTTCTGTATTTTGTTCAATAGTTCTTTTCAAAGTAAAAAACTGTTACCTAATGATGATGTCAGTAATTGATTATTGCTGATTGGAGGGTCCACACATAAACATCAGGTCATTCCACTCTCTCAGCATGTCTTGGTAAAGGCCTACTACAGGCCGAAACATGTCGACCAGCTGGGAGTGTGGATCTATTCGAATATACTACATAGGAATCAAGTATTTTTTCAAGGAATTTTTTCTGTGTATACAAATTTTATTGTATGTTTTTTGGATACTTTTTTTGGATTCATTTTATGTTAGAGTCTTGCTGCTATAATTCTTTTCAGACTCTGTTTTTAAAGAATTGTTTCTGTCAGTTGTATATATTTCCCCAATTGTGTGGGGTATTTTTTAACAATAAAAATCATGTTTTTTTCATGTGGATCCATTGTGGTTGAGAAAAAAAAATTCTGAGTAACCCGCCACCACGGTGGGGACATCACATACGGAGACGGGAACTCTCTTTTTTACCTCAGTCAGTCTCCTAAAGAAACCCAGATGAGCTTGCACATAATCATCTCTTCTGTGAGTAGGGTACGCCTGACATTCATCCACTAAATATAAAAAGAAACCTTTATGTGCTTTCATCAGCATTGTCTTGTGTGAGTGAGGTATGCCTTTCTCTCTTGTTGCAAAGTGGGCTCACTACTAGATGGATATTGTTTAAACACAGTGTCACAATCACCTTCTTCACTGCTTGAAAGTGTATAGCAACAAGAGAAACTCATGTACTGTTAAAAACTTTATTACACATTTATACAATCCTTTGTTTTCATGGTAACATCCACACTAGAGGAAGGAAGGCCTTGTTGAAGAGAATCAGAACTCTATCTACTCAGTAGAATGGAATTCATCTGAGGAACGTATTGTGAAGTATAAATCATGCTAATATTATAGCGCCTGTAACTGTTTGAGTCCCACACACTCTTTGTTTTAAACTTGTCGGTATACACGCAGTCGGGATTCCGGCGTTGGTATGCTGAGCACCGTGATCCCGAAAGCCGGTATATCGAGTGCCACCCATATGAAGATGTATGCTCTATGTGGATAGCAGAAGTTGCATCATTGCTATCCACTTGTTATACAGAAAGGGTATGCTATACAGGAAGTGCCTCTGCAGCCATTGTTCAGCATGACTGCAGTTAGTAAAGCCACACTTGTGCAGCTCTCCAGAGTCCTGTGGGGATTGGCACAAGGACAACTTTACAATACTTATGAACACCTAAGAAAGAACTACATCGTGAAAAATGCATTTCCTTTTTTTTCTTTCAGGGCTTTGCTTTTGGAATCTCGGGAGAAAATTTAACCATGAGACTAAGGTCTTTATCATTTAAGGCACTACTCCGCCAGGTACTGCAGATTGTTTATTGGATTAAATATACATGTTTGTTTTGCACAGCTATATGCTGTGATAGCCCACTGGGGAAATAATGGGTGTCTATTATGATGAACTCTTGTGTTATACACATAACATAATCCAGTTACTCCTACTCATGTGCCTCGATCTTTTCCCCATTTTGTAAATGTACCCTCATCACATCCTTTGGGTGCCATTTGCAATAAAACATTTACGTTTATATGTTTCAATAGACTGCACGGACCACTAAAAGACTTGTGCAGAGATGAGAGTAAAGAAAAATAAAAAATTAACTTTACGCAGTGGCAAAACCATGTGCAGGTGGGACAGATTTAAAATGTGCAGAGAGATTTGGATTTGAGATGATGTGTCCAAACTCAAAATTACATTGAAAATAAAACTGCCCAGCATATGTGGGCTGCATGCAAATAAATAAATATTTGCATCCCTTGCATTGCAACACGGTTTGCCCAAATGTACAGTTAAGCTGGGTACACAATGGAGCGACGAGCATTCATTCCGACATCAGAACCGATGGTCATCCCTGCTTTACTGTTTCCTGGGCTGCTAGCCAATTAGGACCTGGGGGCGGGGCTTCATAGGTATCAGAGATGGACCTATGCTCAGTGTCCCAGCACCTTGTATAAAAAAAAACCCAGAACCATCGGGTGGTTCTATACCATTGATGGCGGGAAACCATTTGGCATCTCCCCAATCGATGGTAAACATATTCAACATCGGGTACCGCACAGCAGGCTAAACAGAATCAGATATCCTGTGCAGAGCAGAGGCGGAGGGGAGGGCAGGAGCCAGGAAAACACATTCCTGTTGGTCTCTTCCCCTTCCACTGCTGCTGGAGCATGACTGACAGCACAGGATAGCGCTGCTGATTGGTCTGAGCGTGCCCTAATGCACCCGCCCTTTCTGGTTTTTGAATTCCCATATCACATACCGCCCCACTTAGACCACTGATCAGCAGTGTTAAGGTGCATACACATGGAGAGATTTTAACTGTGAGAGATTCTGACTGAGCGTTTTCCCTTGAACTGGCTGTAGGAGATTTTGACTTACTTTACCAGAGATTTTGACTAACTTTTCCAGCTATTTTGGCTATGGGCGATTTTGGCTAACTCATTTAAGCAAGGGGATGCTTTTTCTTTTCCAGCGACCTAGCCAAAATTGACTTGCCTGCACAGTCTATTTTTAGCAGCGATAGCGACCTGGCGGGGACACGCATCGCTATTGCTGGCTGTGTACACATGGAGGGATACCTCTGTCTGTCTGTTTTTACCCAGTTTTGTTCTATTACTGTTGTTCTAATTGTAAAGCGCAACGGAATATGCTGCGCTATATAAGAAACTGTTAATAAATAAATAAATATATAATATGCACTAACTTTCTGAGCGATTTTGACTATATAGTCAAAATCGCTCAGTTATATCTCTCCGTGTGTATGCACCTTAAGAGCTCATGGGGACAGCTACTTTTTGGAGTATCTATCCCCACACAGTAGCAGTATTGAATCGCTGTGGCCTTTAAAGATTGTCCACTGCACCTTGCTGTGCATCAGATACCCTAAATTGTGCAGGGCATTGATATTGAAAAGACCCCTAAAACTGTAATATTAGAAGAGACCCCAACACAGTAAAATCAATAGAATGCTTCATTCTGGCTACATAATTCTATAACAGGTTTCACAACTTAAGCATTTTCAGTGCTGTTTGCTAACTATGAACATTGTGGTCTTCACTGCACTGTCACTGAATCTTCTATAATCCCATTTAGCACAATAGTGGGTAGATTGATTTACTAAAGCTTCCAAAACAGACGAGTGGAGGTGTTGCCAATAGCAACTAAGCAGGTTTTATTGTTCTCTGGGATGCAATAGAGAGATAAAAGTTTTCTTATAATCGAATTGGTTGCTATGGCAACACCACCACTTTTGAGTTATAGAAGCTTTAGTAAATCTATCCCTAGATCTGAGATATTTTGAGTGTCTCTTCACTTGACAATCTTTATATTCCATTTAGTAATCCTATTTGATGGTGATGCTATATGAAGTAATGATACTTTACTAATGGTATCTGGCCTACACTAATGTACTTTTAATGCAAATGTGTGACTTTTCTCCTAAACTATTGTTTTGCTCTAAATGGAATTTGTTGTATTTGGTTACTACTGTTTAATTATTACAAAACATTAAACAAATATAACATTCCTTTTTATAATATATTTTTTGTAAGAAAGCATTAATTTAAAGACTGTCAAAATATGACAGCTGTTCATGATAAACCTTATATACTATATACTTATTTTGTTACAGGAAATCGGATTCTTTGATGATCATGCAAATGCAGTTGGTGTTTTACTGACCAGACTCGCTACAGATGCATCACAAGTAAAAGGGGTGTGTATAAATTACACTCTTTAATCCATCAAAGAGTGTCAATTTTCTATTAGATTAATGTGCATCTCTTACCTCTGATTCTGTGTCAGTCACAGACACAAATGGCAATTTTTAGCTTTTGCATCGCATGTACAGAAGCAAATTTACAAATTTTTGCATATCTACATACTATTCTGAGTTGTACAGGGTAGGGGTCCTGGGGTGTACACCAGTGATGAGAAGTGCAACCCTGCGGAGACCTTTCAGTAGAACTGCATACAAAGACAAAGGTTGCAGGTTCACAATTCAAACACTGCCAATTTATTATTAATAATCATTGCAATAAAATTTAGCATTTTGAGGGAGGTTCTTCGCATAGTTATGGCCATAAGTAACGGCTTGCCCACCACATCCAGGTGACCTCACTTGCCTGACTAATGAGGTCACCCGGACGCAGTGGGCAAGCTGTTACTTATGGCCATAACTATGCGAAGAACCTCCCTCAAAATGCTAAATTTTATTGCAATGATTATTATTAATAGAATGGTGCATTTGCAACCTTGTCTTTGTATGCAGTACTATTCTGAGTTGAACAGATCTTGGTTGTATCGTGAACTGGGCGGTGACCATGTGAGCACATGGAACTGTTTTGTCTTGTGGTGGTGCAGCTAGAGTCCCATGCTATTTTGAGTCGTGCATACAGTGAAGGGAAGCCTGTTTCAGAGGGAATTCTTCTACTTAGCATGGGCTGGTACAAGTACTGATATCAATAATAATGGTTACAGCTGTGGGCCGTGCAGCTTCCAGTTTTAATCTGTGTGGATCTTCACATTAGCCCCTTGGGAACCTGCATTAGTATAAACTTGTATATCTGGCTTCAGTGGCATCACACAACTGCCCCACAATGTACTCTGCCTCACATGCCTGCAAACAAGGCTGTTTTTCTTTTACTCCATGACTTGGGATGTTTGATGGACATTCTTAGAAATATGGTAGCAGGTACTGAACAAAGAATCTGCCATAAATTATTTCCAGAGTATGTATGCCCTTATTTATCAATGAGTGATACATTTCACTGTGAGTGATAAATTGCACCAGCCAATCCGCTCCTAACCGTCATTTTTCAAACACAGTCTGTAACATGGCAGGTAGGAGCTGATTGGCTGGTGCAATTTATCACTCACAGTGAAATTTATCACTCATTGATAAATGAGGGCAATAGATCTGTTCTACAAAAAAAGGCCATTTTCACAGTGTAAGGAAGCAAAAAAACTACTACATCACAAAAATAATATTTAATACACTTTTTTCTTTCAACCATGTGTCTTTGAGAAAAACAAATGAGAAAAAAACAAAAGGTGCCTTCAAAATGGACTGGTGTTTTATTAATACTAATTTTGCTTAATTTTCCGATCTCCAGGCTACTGGCACTCGGATCGGTTTGATCACTATGACGGTGTGCACTCTCCTGACAGCAATCATAATTGCGTTTGTGTATGGCTGGCAGCTAACACTGCTTATTTTGGCGTGCGTACCATTTCTGATTGGTGCAAATTTCATTAGAATGAAATCCATGTCTGGTCATGCATCAAAGGATCAGAAAGCTTTAGAGGAAGCTGGAAGGGTAAGTCAGCTTAATTGTCAAAATGTGATCGAAAAGGCTTTAAATGGCTCATACTGCTATCAATAATTCTATTTTATTTCTAGGGAATTGAGAGTTTAAAATAGCAATGTATAAAAGTCATAATATAGAACAGTGGCACGGTGGTTAGCATTGCTGCCTTCCAGCACCAGTCAGAATATGATGGCTGTTCATGATAAACCTTAAATATGCATATTTTAGATTTGATTCTGACTATAGACTTATAGGTGTGGAGTTTGCATGTTCTTCCCATGTTTGCGAGGGCTTCCTCCATGTACTCTAATTTTATCCCACAACCCAAAAACATACTGTTACTGTAGGTTAAATTTTCCTTGGACAAAATGAACCCTAGTGTGAATGTCTGTGTGGTAGGGACTGTAGCTTTCCAGGGGCAGAGTCTGATGTGTAGAGCCATCTACATAATTGCCTACTCTCCCAGAATGGCTGGGAGGCTCCCAAAAATGGGTCGCGCTCCTGGCCACCCAAGACAGTGGGCAAGTCTCCCAGATCCAGCCTCTATCTGCCCCTATCCGCCAGACTGTCCTCAGCCACCTGAATTCTCCTATCCGCCAGACAGTAGATGACATGTTTGTGCTGAGTCGTGTCATTGTAGCCATGCCCCCTGCTGTACAATGCAGGTAATCTCAACATAGTGGGGGGGCATGGCTACGATGACATGAACACGCTACCGTGCCCCCTGTACAGCTTTCTATACTGCACCACGCCCCCAAAGTGCCCCCTGTTCTGCAACACGCCCCCTGATCCACCCACTTGCTGCACTGACTCGGCTCTCGCCTCCTGGAGAAGGACTTCTGAAAATAGGTAAGTATAGCTAAATATTCCCTGAGAAGTGCTGCATAATATGTTTGTGCTATATATTAAAAACTGTTAATAATAAAAATAAATAGCCCTTGTGAACAAAAAAATTAAAACAGAGTAGTGTATTTTTTACAGTGTTATCTAGATTCAAAACTGAGTGCAGGAAGCCAGGAATTGTGATAAGGAGTTGATATAGGAATCGTGGAAGAGGCCAGGTATTATGACATTGGTTAGAGATGAGGGCATCAGACATTGGGGCTCATTGGGGATTTTTTCAATCTCTTTGTGTCCATGGAGCAGGTTTTATTCCCAGTTGGTAGAATAAAATGAGAATTTCACAGTGTTTCATGAAATTTTCATTGCTTTTTTGGAGTCTATGGGAGAAGGGGGGGGGGGGGGGGGTGTTGGTGGGGACATTTACTTGTAGATCTCTATGGAGGTAGCAATAAGCAACTCCCATTCTTGTTAATAAAATGGAAAAACATACTTTTGCTTGTGTAGAATGTCATACCTTGCTTCTGTCTACTGAAGAGCCACATTGTGGTGGCTAATGCAGCCATTGCCAAAAGTTTTGAGAATTACACAAATATTAATTTTTCACAAAGTCTGCTGCCTCAGGTTTTACAGTATGATAGCAATTTGCACATACTGTACTCCAGAATGTCATGAAGAGTGATCAGATTAATTGCAATTAATTGAAAACTCCCTCTTTGCCATGACCATGAACTTAATCCCAAAAACCACATTTCCACTGCATTTCAGCCCTGCCACAAAAGGACTAGCTGACATCATGTCAGTGATTCTCTCGTTAACACAGGTGAGAATGTTGACGAGGACAAGGCTGGAGATCGCTATGTAATACTGATTGAGTTAGAATAAAAGACTGGAAGCTTTAAAAGAAGGGTGGTGCTTTAAATCATTGTTCTTCCCCTGTTAACCATAGTTACCTGCAAGGAAACTCGAGCAATCATTTTTGCTTTGCATAAAAAGGGCTTCACAGGCAAGGATATTGCTGCTAGTAAGATTGCGTCAATAATTTATGGGATCATCAAGAAGTTCAAGGAGAGAGGTCCAATAGTTGTGAAGAAGTCTTCAGGGCACCAGGACCGTCTTCTAAAGTTGCAGGATTGGGCACCACCAGTGCAGAGCTTGCTCAGGAATGGCCGCAGTGTATCTGACTTTTGGAGGATGGCCTGGTGTCAAGAAGGGCAGCAAAGAAGCCACTTCTCTCCAAAAAAAACATCAGGGACAAACTGATATTTTGCAAAAGGTACAGGGATTAGACTGCTGAGGACTGGGGTTAAGTCATTTTTTTATGATGAATCCCTTTTCAGATTGTTTGGGGCATCTGGAAAAATGCTTGTCCGGAGAAGGAAAGGTGAGCGACACCATCAGTCCTGTGTCATGTCAACAGTAGAGCATCCTGAAACCATTTATGTGTGGGGTTGCTTCTCAGCCAAGAGCGTGGGCTCACTCATAATTTTGCCTAAGAACACTGCCATGGATAAAGAATGGTACTAAGACATCCTCCAAGAGCAGCTTTTCCCAACTATCCAAGAACAGTTTGGTGATGGACAATGCCTTTTCCAGCATGATGGAGCACCTTGTCATAAGGCATAAGTGATAACTAAGTGGCTAGGGGAACAAAACATTGACATTTTGGGTCCATGGCCAGGAAACTCCCCAGACCTTAATCCCATTGAGAACTTGTGGTCAATGTTCAATAGGCAGGTGGACAAAAAAAACCCTTACAAATTCTGACAAACTCCAAGGATTGATTAGGCAAGAATAGGTGGCCATCAGTCAGTATGTGGCCCAAAAGTTGATTTACAGCATGGCAGGGCGAGTTGCAGAGGTCTTGAAAAAGAAGGGTCAACACTGCAAATATTGACTCTTTGCATAAACTTAATGTAATTGTCAATAAACGCCTTTGACACTTATGAAATTCTTGTAGTTTTACTCCAGTATACCATAGTAACAACTGACAAAAAGGTCTAAAAACACTGAAGCAGCAAACTTTGTGAAAACCAATAGTGACATTCTGAAAACTTTTGGCCATGGCTGTATAGACGGGGTGCAGTTATAATGCTGGCTGTCGGCATCCCAGTGTTCAGGAGCCCAATGCAAGAATCCGGACAGCTGACATATTACTGGCATTTGAAATGCTGACACCCACCCACCCATAATTTCCACCCCATTGGTGGGTCCACGCCACCAACCAAGTGGGAATAGAACCTGTGCTGAGCATAGCTCACCACCGTGCTCGAAGCGTGGTGAGCACAATTAGCCCGTGAGGGGACTCGCTGACAGTATACCGGCAGATGGGATGCCGCTGTCGGTATACTGACAGCCGGCATCCCGAAAGCTGGTATGTCATCTCCATTCTCCATTCTGTATAAACTACAGAACCATAAAGCCCTATTCTGCTGGCTTCTTTGCACTGAAGAGTCACAGACATTCTGGTGGCTAGTATAAACGTCAGTGCTCTGTTTTGCTGGCTTCTGGGCACTGGTGGCTAGTATAACCGCAAAATCCTATTCTTTGTACAATGTAAGGTGTACTGAAGTGTGTATTAAGGACTCCATTAGTTTGGTCTGTGAAAACACTTCTAATCCTCTTCAAAGCCATCTGTACATTTAAAGCATTTAACAAGTCTGTGTTCATTAATCTAAATTAGACTTCCACTTACCTGAAAAACATGGCTAATACTGTATATGGCGCTACTGGCAAAAATAAGATACAACAGGCACTGACACTCTAAATATAAAAAGGGATAGGGAACAATATGTCATAATTCTGACATTGACCATATTGACACTCATCACGTAGGCAGTGATACATATAGTCCCTGGTGGCCCAGTGGTGACTTACCTCCTCCTAGCGGGGTCTTACGGGTTTTGGCAGCCATGCGACCGTCACTTGTGGATCAGAGCTGTGTGCCTCTGGTGCCTGGGTTAGTACAGTATTTCTCCCTTATCCCTACCCCTAACCCCCCCCTTAGCCTAACCCTTCCACCTGTAGCCTAATCATAATGTCAACATTCTGACAATGTCAACATTTCACCTGTCGCAATTCTGAGAATGAGAATATTGACAAGTTGCCCATCAACATTTTAACAATGTCAACATCATAGCGGTTGACATTATGAATTGTTTTATTGTCCACCTTTTGACTACATAAAAATGCATTCAACCTGGCTTCATGATCATTTGTGTGTGGATTGACCACGTTTATTTTGTCACATTTCACTTTTTAAACTACTCAATGTGTGATACCAAAAAGAAAAAACACAACACATAAAAAAAGAAGCTTTAAACGCCAGCACTTTATTGTATGCCAATTGAAGCTGACACCAACACTCTCCTCACATGGATATTACTCACTTCCAAAATATTTATACCTGCTGATTCAGCTTGCAGCTATTTTGTCAGAAAAGATGTATATAGAATGATATTGGAAAGGAATACAGTATATTTATATTTATAAGCGGGAGTAGTGAGGTTGAGCATAGCATGAGCCCACTGCCAGCTACGAGTAGCGCTCTCCCTCCCTCTCCCAGCACTTACTCAGCTTGTGCATATTAAGTATGACTGTGATTAGCAGGGTTGAGCATAGGGCAGTATTGTTGGATTGGGAGCTATTCTGTGCCTCCACTGCATGTTCAATTACTTGTACTGCATAACAGCAATTTCTCCAGGCTTGTTTTTTACGAGGCTGGGTACGCACCCACAATAATCATAGCCAGCTACACTAGCAAAGTGGCTTTCATGGAAATCATAAGGAATTTGGATATTGCAAATTTATCAGCTTCAAGTCACTGACTTTTGGACATATTAATTAATTTACCTATAATTTACCCAAACAGGCATGCTTTAGTGGGCATTACGTTATCTGTAACTCACATCTGCGCCCTCATTGGTGTTAAGGTTCACTTCCTGTTCTTCTAAGATATTTACATACTGTACCTACTGATTCAACTTGCAGCTACCATTTTGTCAGAAAATGTGTGTGTGTGTGTGTGTGTGTATATATATATATATATATATATATATATGTATGTGTGTATAAAAGGAGAGTGCAATACAGTATATTTTGTTACTTGCTTCAAAACGCTATTTAAATATGTTGTTGAACCTAATATTTTTTTTCATGCAGATCTCAACTGAGGCAGTTGAAAATATAAGAACAGTGGTATCACTGACAAGGGAAGAGGCATTTTACAACCGATATAATGAAAGTTTATCAGGCCCTTACAAGTAAGTCATATGGTTTTATGTTAAACAGCTAATTTTGTAGCTCTGTGAAGTTTCTTATTTCTAAACTAGGTTTCATAGTTGGTTAATGTGTAGTACCCATCACCTGTCATGTATACTGTTAAAACAGCCATTTTGTTAGCTGATGCATTACCTACGTGAATGCAGCTTATTGATTCACTTAAAATAAGAGGCTTCATATAGGGGGAGATGTAAGAAGAGGTTGTACAGTATGTGTCAAATGTGCTAGAGCTAGTGCTAGTTAACATTTACAATGAGCTCCCGTCCGGACCCGGTATGTATGAAAGCAGATAACGTGGAGAGAAATCACTTTTCTCTACGGTATCTGCAAACATTTAAAGGTTTTGTCATCTTTATACAATTGTATGGCAACAGAAAGACATCCAGAGTTATTAAAAAATGATAAGCGCACATTTGCTGGTTATTTTTTCCCCACACATCAGCAGGTGTTAGCTGGCAGTATGTGTGCTGGCCTGTGATGTCTACTTGGGTCCAGGCTGCACATGGGAGATCTTGCAATGGTTGTGAGCACCTGGGATTAGCATAATGCATTACACACTCCTCCAAATCCTGCCCACAGACTCCAGTGAAACTAGCCAATGGGATTCTGGGGACAGGCTTAGGAGGAATGTGTAAGTCCCAGGTACTGCACAGCACACAGTACTGCCTATCCCCAGGGAATACAGCCAGCACGTATTTTACATACATGATAACATGTATGTTTATATGTGCTAAGTGGTTCCCCCCCTGCACTATGTGGTAGGCACTACAGTCACTGCTGGTTGCGAGATCTTGCACATGTGCAGTGGAGCCAGCCAGGAGGTAAGACACAGTGCATCAGCTGTGGCTCTCACTGGTACTGCTTCCTGCTTCACCACGATAAGTGGCGCTATAGTACATTTACCCCATAGTCCCTCAGTTACATCATTAGTTGCTACTGGATAAACTGGCCAAACGTCTGCCCTCCACTGTGTGTTGGTGCATGCACATTCTTTTTCATCTTCTGACATGTATCAGTTTCTTAAGATAATCACTTTTATTGCTAGCTGCAACAGTGACCAAAGGTATTTGCAGAGGTGCCAAGGAGGTGGGCACATTCTAAGCCACGCCTCCATTTGTATGTGGCATTTGCATTGCTCTGCCACTCAGCAGCAGCATCAAATCCCCACTGGGGAAATATGCAGCATGATTGGCATTGTCCCCGTAGAAGTACCAGGTCCTGGAACTATTCATGGTGTCTCCTGGTATCTGCCAGCTAGATGCAGTTTTTCAAACTAATATATGGTTCCAATATGTAACTTAAGTAGTTCTGCTTTCAGTAATAATATAAAAGCGTGTACTATATTGGGAGAATTTCTTACCTAAAACATATGTAATATCTGGATGTGGAAATGATAAAATATGCTTTTAAGAAAGCTCAAAATTGCATGACTGACGTCTGACATAATGTTTTGTTGTTGCTATCCTGCATTAGGGACTCTTTGGCTAAAGCTCCGCTCTATGGCATCACTTATGCTGTTTCCCAGTCAATGAACTACTTTGTGAACGCAGCTGTATTTCGGTTTGGAGCCTGGCTGATTGCACACTGCTACACAGCATTCGAGAATGTGTTCATGTAAGTACTGAACTCCTATGAAACAATGAACTTCGTTATTTTTTCCTTGGCTGCAGATGGCTCGGCTTTGTAAGAGATATAATATAGCAATAGCTGGAGTGGGTGGAAATGATTCTACTATATTTGTAGGACATACAGTATTACCAATAAATATGAATCTACAGCATTATATGTAGTGGGTCCCTTTCTGTAAATAACCTGAACAGCATTCATTTAATCACAGGAATCCGGTAGCCAATTATTACTGGTACCTAGAGCCATTTACTGTACACTTCAATAGATGCACAGCTTCAATACTTGTACATTTCCAGACTGGCTACTAGAATGGACCAACCCCTTTTTTATTAAATACCAGTCATTACATACAGGTGTGGTATGATTTGTTGTCGGTTATCCTGTATACAGTCATGAGGTCTACATGAGAATACTGGCATGGTCAAACTGTTGGTAACTTGTTGACAGTGTCGAAACTCATCATGACTACACTGATAATATGTTGACCTGATATGTTGACTGGGGTTCACTATGATATGCCGGCGGTCGGGCTCCCGGCGACCAGCATACCGGCGCCGGGAGCCCGACTGCCGGCTTACCGACAGTGTGGCGAGCACAAATGAGCCCCTTGCGGCCTCGCTGCGCTCGCCACGCTACGGGCACGGCCACGCTGTTTTATTCTCCCTCCAGGGGGGTCGTGGACCCCCACGAGGGAGAATAGTGTCGGTATGCTGGCTGTCGGGATCCCGCAGCCGGTATACTGTGCGCCGGGATCCCGTCAGTCGGCATACTGAAGACCACCCGTATAGTGTATACTGCATTGTGCTCAGTTTCACAAAGATCTCCGAAATAAAATGCAAAGAAAAGAAGCCAATTAGGTTACGGTTAGACTATGGGGGGTTGAATAATAGGGATAGGCTTTAAGGGGGGAGGTTAGGGTTAGGCTGCAGGGTGGGTGGGGCTTTGGGATAGGAAATAGGAGTAGGGATGGTGGGGAAATTAGACACGTTGACACCAAAACTGCTCCACATGTGACCAAGGCCCAAAAGAAGACACTGGAGTTGCCGTAGCCGCTGGGAGAAGGTAAGACACCACTAGAGCACCAGTATACAGGCGCCGGGATCCCGACAGCCGGCATACCGACACTATTTTCCCTCGTGGGGGTCCACGACCCCCCTGGAGGGAGAATAAAATAGCGTGGCGCGAGCCACCGTGCCCGTAGCGTGGCGAGCGCAGCGATCTTGCAAGGGGCTCATTTGAGCTCGCCACACTGTCGGTAAGCCGGCGGTCGGGCTCCTGGCGCCGGTATGCTGGTCGCCGGGAGCCTGACCGCCGGCATACCATAGTGTGAACCCCACTATACTAGATAAAAAGTCACTCAGGAGCAGAAACAGACACAATGACAGAGAGATGCTTTTTAATAGTAAAACTAATTAGCAACTATCATTTTATACCTGATCTGCATTCATCATTTTATGTTTTCCTATAGCGTTTTCTCTGCAATTATTTTTGCTGCTATGAATGTCGGACAGTCCACGTCTCTTGCGCCTGACTTTGGAAAAGCCACCATATCAGCCCAACGCATTATGAAGCTCCTGGACAGAAAGCCAGCGATAGATAGCTACAATGAGGATGGCGAAAAACTGGTACAACAAATCACACTTTACACGTCATGTTTTTTTCAATTTCCAAATAGTTTTAAACTATCTTGTTGCATTAATTTTATATTGTGTTCTAATTTCAATAACCACTGATTTGGTTTTTGAGTTGTATGTTAATTATTTAAAACTAAGGATTTATCTTATAAAAAAATAAATCTGGTAAAATTATACAAAAAGCATTCAGTCAAACTGCACTGCCATTAAATTACTCCTATGCCATTCCCAGACACTCCTTTGTTTGAATTAATTTACATCCTTTTTTTTAAATCTTATTCTTACTCACTATTATACCTTACATCAAGTGGTAAAACTCTCAATAAGGGTGGCCATTCCGAGTTGTTAGCTCGTTATTTTTTTTTCGCAACGGAGCGATTAGTCGCTAATGCGCATGCGCAATGTTCGCAGTGCGACTGCGCCAAGTAAATTTGCTATTAAGTTAGGTATTTTACTCACGGCATTACGAGGTTTTTTCTTCGTTCTGGTGATCGTAGTGTGATTGACAGGAAGTGGGTGTTTCTGGGCGGAAACAGGCCGTTTTATAGGTGTGTGCGAAAAAACGCTGCCGTTTCTGGGAAAAACGCGGGAGTGTCTGAAGAAACGGGGGAGTGTCTGGGTGAACGCTGGGTGTGTTTGTGACGTCAAACCAGGAACGAAACTGACTGAACTGATCGCAGTGGCAGAGTAAGTCTCGAGCTACTCAGAAACTGCTAAGAACTGTCTATTCGCAAATCTGCTAATCTTTCGTTCGCAAATCTACTATGCTAAGATTCACTCCCAGTAGGCGGCGGCTTAGCGTGTGCAAAGCTGCTAAAAGCAGCTTGCGAGCGAACAACTCGGAATGAGGGCCAAGAACCGAAGACTTTGCAGATTTTGCTGTAAAGCTTCATTCTCTAATAGGGGCGTTTCTACAGAGGAGGGGTCCCGTGTGCACCTTCGAGTGTGCCTCCTCCTCTGCACGGCGCTGTAGACTCCGGCGTTGTCCCCGCCATGATCCGTAGACCAATTTGGCTACCGCGCATGCGCGGCGGACATTTTGGCTGCGATTTCCGGCGTGATCACAGCTCCCAGCGTTGGACTCCGGAAAAGTAAGTATTAAAATGAATGCAATGGGTGCGGTGTGGGCCCCTCCCTGGACCCAGGGGCCCATGTGCACCGCACCCATTATAGAAACGCGGACATTCTCTAGTTTAGCTCATACCCTCTCCCTTGATGCCCTGTCACGCTTTGTCTGGTGAGTGTCAGTCAGAGTATAGTGTGATAAGTGGAGGTGCAAAGCTGCACAGACAGTTATACTCGTAACTCTACTACTTATCAGCAGCAGCTCTTACTTACGTTTAGTGGAAGGCAAGGGCATAGCTACCATAGGTGCAGGGAGTGCAACTGCTATAGGGCTCAGAGCTGAAAGGGGCCCTTCTCCCCTGTCAGTTACATGTGTTTTATACATTTTTCACCATTGGGTGATTCTTATAAACTTTTGCCCTGGGGCCTGCAATATATCTAGATATGCCCCCGGACCTGCTCATTGTAATGTGGTATAAAATGAAACTTTGGGTATTATAATGTTACATAATATGAACTTTGGCACTGTAATGTTGCAGAATATGAGATGGAAACACTGTATAATATGTCATAATGTGAATTGGGGGTACTGTGTGGCATAATGTATACTGGTAACCCTACAATGTGACATAATGGGAACTAGAGCGCTAATGTGGTTCATAAAATGAACTAGGGCATTACTATGGCGTCTAACATTAAATAAGGCACTACTGTGGTTCAGAAAATGAACTAGGCCACTATTAGGGCAGTTGTTAACATGAACAACTGCTGTGGGGAGGTGTCTCTCCAGAAGAATTGGGACAGGGGCCACTTCAAAATGTTGCTATGGGGCCCACACATTTCTGGCTATGCCCCTGGTGGGAGGGCTTCCACTACCCCTGTGCCGGGAAGAGGAGACAGCCAGCTGCCAGCCCCAGGTCCTGGCACTGCACTATGGATAGGAAGCTAGCTCTCTGCTTATTACAGCCCGGTCTGACAGTCCCAGAGAGAGAAAACACCTAACCAATATCGACTGCCTTGTATGTCTGTGACTGGCAGATTGGACTTCCAATAAGAAGTCACAGTGATGTCAGTGCAGTTACGGACTGCAACTGGCTTCACTGACACTAGCTGGGTGGAGGATTTTACCGGGGCGGGGGATGAGGGTAATCTACAGTCTAGCAGCCCATAGGTGAGCGCCGACACTTCTGTTACTGGAAACACTATATGGATTGATAAAGTATTTTAGCATTAAACATACAGGCAACACTTTTATAGTTTTATTGTGTAATAGATAGTTAATCATTAGTGTTCTACTAGCAGCATTTGGTCATGAAATGCCACTCTGATACTGTATATATACAAACATTGTTACTGGAAAATACACCCTTCCATTGTTCACCAACTAGGCACTGCAGCCATAAGTGTGTGCAGGGTCTTCTTTAGGGGTGTGTGGCATTACCACTCACTCACCCATGTAGCCATGACCTTAACTCACCTCACTCACCTCTTGCTGTGGCCGGCTGATGACCAGGAGTGCACTCTGATGTCACTGCCGGTGCTGATCTGCCCCCAGTTTCATGGCTGCGATCCCGGTCCAGTTAGTGATAATGTGGATTGGAGCTATCTATGGGCTTGATAACTGGAATTACCTTTCACATCTAATTGTATTTTATGATATTTTTAACCACAAGTTAAATGATTAGTGAGTCGATCTGCAGTATGTATTAATTACGTACAAGCAGTCTGACAGTTTTGTTGAGGTCAGTAACTTATGTGGAAAAGTGAATCACCAGGTCCCACAGCAAAATCTATATAAGTAAAGAGCAGAGAGCAGCCATCTCCTGAGCATACGTGGTCCAGTGCGTGTACCTACAATGCATGCGCGCTTTTCTCTCTTGAGTACTGTGGGTGCCTCTTAGAAGGACAGGTATTGAAGCCCCCTCACCTCTGGGCCCCATGGCAGCTGCACCCACAGGAGATCTTCCATAGATTGGTAGGTCATGGCCCATAATAGTAGACAGACTAGTGATATTCAGTCTGGTACACTTCAAGGGCCACATAGGCAATCCTTCAATCTTCAAAAAGGGTAACATATTGCCCATATCAGTTATAATGTCCGATATGGACAATATGTTGCCCAGTCCAAATATGAGCTCATGACTCCATAACTCATCCCAAAATGCCCACATATTGCTTTGAGACCCATCCATGTTTCCCAAGATGTCCACACATTCTTGAAACCATGTGGTGCAGAGTACACTGTACTCCTTCCTCCTCCTCTGATTACATATGCAATATGCAGAGAAGGTCACATGATGCAGAACCGGCTGCTTGCATCACTTTTGGGGGTCTGTTCATGAAGCAGTGAAAACAATCGAAAAGTGAGCCTGTAGAGAAGTTACCCATGGCAACCAATCAGCTGCTCCTTACAATTATATAATATGCAAATTATAAATGTTACTTCAATGCTGATTGGTTTCTATGGGCAACTTCTCCACTGGCTCACTTCTCCACACTTTTCACTGCTTCATGAATAGACCCCTTATTCTTTGCTGTAGATCCTGGGGACTTCAGTCTGCCTGTTACCCATTGCGAGACAGTACGTCTTGTTTATCAACATTGTTGTCTGGTTGCTTTGGTAAAGTTCAAATTATGTACTTAAAATAAATGCAATTAGATTTGCGCAGAGATAGACAATGAAAGAACAGTGGAATGTTAGAAAATTGCCCTAATGTTTGAAATGTCTTATTAGGTATCTTCATTATGACTTAACCAGAAACATAATTTCTTATATTGCAGAGTGCATTTGAAGGAAACCTTGAGTTCAGAGATATCAAATTTGTGTACCCAACAAGAGCTAAAGTCCAGGTTCTTCAGGGGCTAAGTGTTAAAGTTTCCAAAGGACAAACTCTGGCCCTGGTGGGGAGCAGCGGTTGTGGGAAAAGTACCTCTGTTCAGTTACTGGAGAGGTTTTATGATCCAGTGGATGGAAGAGTGGTAAGATATAGAAAATATATTTACTAGAAACATTATTATTCACTTTAAAGGTATATTTGCATCAAACTGACTTTCTTTCATCCCTGAATACTGTGTGTCCGGCAGCTGCCATTTTAGTATTGTAATGGGTACACCTTAAAGGCACATTTGGAATACACAATGACCATAGTCATCTAATATTCTTAGTTTTTGGATGCCACGAAGTCCGAAAAAACACATTTAAAGACATGCGATAATAGTTCTTAAACAGACCTATTATTATTATTATTATTATTATTATTATATAGGCCCATTCTACTGAATTTGAATATGCAAATTTGTGAGGAATTCTACATTGTGAATGTATTTGGCAGAAACTTTTGTCCTAGGAGCTCATATTCATCAACTGCCCCTAATTTCTCTGTATAGCCCCGAGCTGTTGTATTTTCAACATTAACCATAAGCAAAAAAATCATCTTGTTCTCCATTTTAGATGCAATTCTTACCATGTATCATCCTCTAGGCAGGGGTTTCCAACCACTGTTCTCAAGACACACTAACAGTTCAGGTTTTAAGGATAGCCATACTTGAGCACAGGTGACTTAATTAGTACCTCACCAAGAGGTCTATTTACTAAGGGGTCTATTCATGAAGCAGTGAAAAGAGTGGAGAAGTGAGCCAGAGAAGAAGTTGCCCATGACAACCAATCAACTGCTCTGTATCATTTTATAGTATGCAAATTAGAAATGTTACTTCAATGCTGATAGGTTGCCATGGGCAACTTCTCCACAGGCTCACTTCTCCATACTTTTCACTGCTTCATGAATAGACTCATAAGCCTTGGATGGAGATAAAGTGGATGGAGATAAAGTTCCAGCCAATCTGCTCTTAACTGTCATTTTTAAAACCCAGGGGCAGATGTATTAAGCCCGGAGAAGTGATAAAGCAGTGATAAATGGAAGGTGATAACGTACCAGCCAATCAGCTCCTAACTGTCATTTTTCAAACCCGTAGTGGTTGGCTGGTGCGCTATCACCTTCCACTTATCACTTCTTTATCACTGCTTTATCACTTCTCCAGGCTTAATACATCTGCCCCCCAGTCTGTGACATGGCAGTTAGGAGATGATTGGCTGGTACTTTATCTCCATCCACGTTTGACCCCTTATTTTGATGAAACCATCTGTGTACAAGCATGACTATCACGAAAACCTGGACTGTTAAGGTGTCTACATATGGCATGATATTTTTAATGATGTGGGCATTTCTGACCACTCGGAATGACACATGCGCCCCTTTTGCGTGAATGGGAGTGGCTAAACATGCAACATGGCTAGGCACAAGCATGCCTAGCCACAGAGCCGCCCCTTACCAATATGATGTCCTAGGCAAGATTTTGGCTTGTGCCCCCCTAGCACCAACACTAGTTCCACCTCTGACCCTGCTCCCCTATCCCAGCACCATCACCCCTCACCCATAGCAGTCTTCATTTTGGTGCTCCTACCCCCTATATTTTAAATAGGAACGGTGCGCACATTTAGTGCACAGCTAAAAAAGGGGTGTGTTCTTGCTGGGAAGGGGTATGGCAACACAATAGTACCCCCAATTCAAATTACACCACACAGTAGTGCAACCTTATTCACATTTTATCATGTCATAATGTTCCTTATTCACGTTACATCACACAGTAGTACCATGTTACTTTATATACGTTACTCCTCACAGCAGTGCTCCTCATTCACATTACACCACACCATATTGCTTTTTATTCACATTAGACCACACAGTAGTGACCTTTCTATATGTTGCACCACACAGTAGAGCACCTTATACACATAATGCCACACATTAGTAATTCATTTATACACGTAATACCACATAGTAATGCCCCTTACACATATGACACATTATTAATGCACTTTATAAACATAATGCACCTTACACATTATGCCAATCTTTATTAATGCCCTTATACACATAATGTCCTTTACACATATGCCATACATTATTAATGCCCTTTATACACATGACACAAATAATGTCCCTTTCACATATGCCACACATTATTAGTGCACTTATACACAATGACACACATAGTGCCCCTAACACACATGCTGCACATTATTAATGCATTTATACACATGACATACATAATGCCCCTTACACATGTGCAGAACACTATTGCACATCCAAACCACCTGCACATAGCACTCACATAGCCGCTAACACTGTGATATCTGCCTCTTCTTGGATACAGATGAGTCATCATACATCTTGCCTCTATACGCCATGCAGCAGGAGATACCTGGAGTGAGGCAGCTGGCAGCTCTGCTAACATCAGGCACCTTTTTTTGACTAAAATGTGTCTTATTTGCATTACTATGTGACTAGGATGCACAAGCAGCTTCTGCTGATTAAAATATATGTATAGTATACAATATATGCAGAAGAGACAGAGGCCACATGTTTGCACATTTGAAAGTTTTGTAGTATATAATAATAATTCATGTCTAATGTAGATTGAAGCAAAATGTAAATTGTGTACATTGTATAATGATTTCTTTGTTCTAATTGGGCATTGTATTTCTCCAATTACAGCTTGCAGATGGAATAGATACAAAGTCATTGAATTTGAAGTGGCTGAGGTCCCAAATGGGAATTGTGTCCCAGGAGCCTATGCTGTTTGACTGCAGCATAGCAGAAAATATTCAGTACGGAGCTCTTGACAGAACAGTGACTGATGAAGAAATTGTAGAAGCTGCAAAAGCTGCCAATATCCACACCTTTATTGAAAGTCTGCCTAACGTAAGTAAAAGAAAAAAAACAAAAAACCTAAATGTTTTTTTTCTTTCTCACACAATATGTCGACTGTAACTAGGTCGACAGTCATTAGGTCAACCACTATTGGTCAACAGTGACTAGGTCGACACCTGAAATAGGTCAACGCAGTCATTAGGTCGACATGAGTTTGTTTGGTTTTTTAAGTGATGTCGTTATCTTTGTAAAGTGACGGGGAACCCCAATTAGTGCACCACGTCCCCTCGCATGTCTCGCTTCGCTCGCCATGCTTCGGGCAAGGTACCTCGCTCCGCTCGGCACAGGTTACTATTCCTAATCGTAGTCCACGTGGATCGTAAAGTATGAAAAAATTGAAAACTCATGTCGACCTTTTTCCATGTCGCCCTTGTACATGTCGACCTATAGACCACGTCTACCCAATGCATGTCGACCAATAAAGGTCGACCTACTGAGTGTCGACTTAAGTGCAGTCGACCTAAAGACCAGATCCTGATAGGACTACCCCATACAAAAACTTATTATGATCCTTCAGGAATGTTTTGCAACATTTCATTGGCGTAGTGTGTCTGCGCAGTTCAGGGCCGTAACTACGTGTGTGCAAGGTGTACCTGGCACACAGCGCAGTTGCCCTGAGGGCGTAACGGCCAGCGGCATGTAATGAGTCAAATTGACTTATTACATGCCGCCACTGCTGTGTGCCGTGCGCCGCGCTGTGTAGGAGAGCAGCAGCCGCGCCGGGCAGCGGAGGAGGAGGGAGGGGGACTGGAGCCGCAGCAGCGCTATATCATTGGTAGTAAGCGCCGCTGCAGCAGTCCTCTCTCCTTCCGTATAGGCTGCCTGGCGCTGCTGTGAATGCTGGGATGCGGTTCCTCCATCCCAGCATTCACAGCGGCGCCTGGCAGCCTATACGGAAGGAGAGGGGACTGCTGCAGCGGCGCTTACTACCAATGACATAGCGCTGCTGCGGCTCCAGTCCCCCTCCCTCCTCCTCCTTGTCCGATGCCTGCACCAAGGGAGCTGCCAGCACGAGGAGCCTGACTGTCAGCGGGGAGATGGTAAGTATCTCTCTCTCTCTCAGGGGGACACCTTCTGCCGTAATGTGTAAAAAGGGGGACTGGCTGCCACAATGTATAAAAAGGGGGACACAGTCTGCCGTAATGTGTAAAAAGGGGGACTGGCTGCTGCAATGTGTAAAAAGGGGGGCGCTGGCTGCTGAAATGTGTATAAAGGGGGACACTGTCTGCCGTAATGTGTAAAAAGGGGGATGCTGTCTGCCGTACTGTGTAAAAACGGGGACGCTGTCTGCTGTAATGTGTAAAAAGGGGACGCTGTCTGCCGTAATGTGTAAAAAGGGGGATGCTGTCTGCTGTACTGTGTAAAAACGGGGACGCTGTCTGCCGTAATGTGTAAAAAAGGGGATGCTGTCTGCCGTAATGTGTAAAAAGGGGATGCTGTCTGCTGTAATGTGTAAAAAGGGGGACTGTCTGCTGTAATGTATAAAAGGGTCTCTACCTGGTGTAGTGGCGCTACTGTGCAGAGTAATTTGAATAATGGAGACTACTGTGCACCGTAGTATGAATTGCTATTATTGCTATTATTTTGTGGCCACGCCCCATCCCCATGAAGCCACGCCCTATGTATTTTCCGCGCGCCATCGCCGCGCAATGCCCCTAACTTGCATGGGGGGGGGGCGCTTTCTTGCACACAGCGCTAAAATGCCTAGTTACGGCACTGGCGCAGTTGTACATATAATAGTACTGTCCATTAAAGACAATAACGTAAAGCAAACCATGATACACAGGCCGGATAAAGCTGAGCTTGTGCTGACCCCAACTTGTCATATCATAACTTACGCCTGGGCGATCCTACTGAATGCCACCACTTTACTGACGTGCGCCTGTTGGTGACACCACAGATGCTGCCCCTATGCCAGTAAGCTGCAGCCTAGCACCAACAAAGCACATAGGGACTTTTGTAGAGTTGCATACCCTCCAACTGTACCTTTTTACCAGGTACAGTACCTTTTTTTTTATTGTCTGTACCAATTTTTGGCTCTCCAAACTTCCATTGAAAGTATAGAAAAGGGTGTGTGGCCACACCCCATTTACCTGTGACCACGCCTTTTTTTTTCTAATTTGTACCAATTTTTGTGTGTCAAATGTTGGAGGGTATGGAGTTGGACATACAGTACATGCTTTTTATTGCCAAAGGTAAGAGTCTTTGCATGCGCTCCCTACTATAGATCCCAAGTAGTGGCGAGGGGAGTTATATACCTAAGCGATAATGATGCTGCCTGTACCAAAACGACACTTTCCGTGTTGTATTTTCAAAGTTTACAATGAGATTATACCTAGAGCACAAACACCGTACCACTCAATAATAAAACCTTGTTATATGTAAAATATAGATATTTTAGATCTATATTTTACACATACAGCAGCAAGGTATGATTATTGAGAGATATGGTGTTTGCGCCCTATGTACAATTTTGTTGTGTTCTATTTACGCATTTCTAATTTTCTATGTCACAAGTGCGCACCAAAAATGTGCATGCTTAAGTCTGTATACAGATTTGCTTTCAGTTTACTCCTGCGACTCCTTACAGGAGAGTGAATTGTAGATAGAGTGACATACGATATACAGTAGTCACAGAACTGTAACTGAGGTACATGCATATATACACCTTATTGAGGTGTATCTCTTACAGGTGCTGGATGGTTGCTGCAACAATACCAATAATAATTATTAGCAGCAGTATCTGCCCGCTTCTGATTGGCAGATTGCAAATTGGCCTTTCCGACTGATAGTACTTAATTAATTAGCGTGGCTGCTGTAGCAAATTAAGTTGCAGCTATCTGTATTCCTTAATTGATAGTTACATCTGTGCTACGGAAGGAAAGGAAATATCCATTTTACAGTATTTCTAAAGGGGTAAAACAAGATATGTTTGTATTTAATTTGTGTTTATTTAATCATACTTGTATGGTAGATACGATTTTGGCGTTTGCCACTTACACTGACAGGTTACATCTCTAGTCTTGCCTGATGTAAATATGGCGCATGTGCTAGTGTTGTATAGCTAGACTCGCCATGAGAGGTGTCCGACCAAATCTATGCACGTAACTGCACTCTTTCATACATATGATTAGTTGGTAGTTTATCTCTCTCCACTTTATCACTTTCCAAGGCTAAGTACATCTGCCCATGTCTTTACCCATACCTCCCAACTTTGCTCTGAAGCAGGGAGGGACATCATCGTGTGCCAAAGGGGCTTGAGTTATTGGAAAGGGGGCGTGGCCTCACGACAAGTGCCACAATCGCAAGCCACGCCCCCATTTTCATCATTATGGGAGCATGATCAGCGCTGAGAGAGCTGCTGGCCCTGCCCCCTGTCCCTCTCTGCATGCGCACAGCATGTATTCACTGCTCAGAGTGACAGGGTGGATCTCCTAACTGCCCCCCCCCCCCCCCCCGCGGAACACTGCAACCCGCGGGTGAGACAATGCGACAGACAGTGAAAAACGTGACTGTCCCGCCAAAATCGGGACAGTTGGGAGGTATGCTTTACCTGTTTATGTATGGGGCACCCAATTCTGCATGAGCCCCACTGC
The DNA here is from genome assembly GCF_028390025.1 of Pseudophryne corroboree. NCBI lineage: Eukaryota > Metazoa > Chordata > Amphibia > Anura > Myobatrachidae > Pseudophryne > Pseudophryne corroboree. Next base: position 613,754,717 of record NC_086446.1, read on the forward strand.
TGTTCACTTACCCCGTATGCAGACTGGATCTGCCACTCACTCAATGTAAAACAGTAGTATGGCAAAAGTAGTAGGGGACAGTAGTAGTAGTAAGAATACTGTGTATGATGAAAGAAAAGAGTGTATGATGAGCAGTGAGCGTGTTACAAGCAGAGAAAATAAAAAAAACAAGATATAATTATAGCTTATCTTTAATTTTTATTCAAATACTTAGAAATATTCCACACGGGTTGGAGATAAAGGAGCCCAGCTTTCAGGAGGACAGAAGCAGAGAATTGCAATTGCCCGTGCCTTAATTAGAAAGCCAAAAGTGCTGCTGCTGGATGAAGCGACGTCTGCTCTTGATACAGAAAGTGAAAAGGTAAGGCTGTGGTCACACTGCGAACATCACACTATGGAGATAACAAAACAGATTTTCCCTGGCACACCAAGAGGCAAAAACAATAAGATTTTAAAAATGACATGCTAGTTAATAATATAGAGATCTCAGTTGCATACATTTGCAAAGGTATGGTAAGTTTCCAGAACAACCCTTCCCTTTCAGCATTTAAGAGACATTCCTAATTTGATTGAACAGCTTCCATTTTAACTAACATCACACTATGACATGACTGACTCATTTCATAGACATGGCTCCAAATTAGTTGCTACTTGATTATTACATCAGTACAGCTGTGTAGGCCTCACGTTGTAGGCAGCGCAGCAGGTCCACTCTGAAGACTCCTATTTGGTTTTATATCCTAATACTGAATTATGTGTCCCTCTGAGGAAGGGGGGTACACAATCTCAACACATATGCATTGCATCTAAACAGTGCGTCGGAGAGCCTGGGGTAAGCCCAGCATCTATGGGAGTGATGGCCATGCCCAGTGTCGGACTGGGGCATGAAGGGCCCACCGGGGGAACTCCGTGGCAGGGGCCCATATTTAGCGGTGTGGCCAGTCTCCTGAGCAGGTGTGGCCAGCCACCACATTAGTTTTCCTAACCATTAGAGAATGCATGTGCTGGGCCCTTTGATAAATATATTTAGTAAATATTGTTAGTGCATATATGATAATGTAGCAAATTAAAAATAGCAACGCACTGTATACAATTACCCATAGTCCTGTGCAGTATTAGGTAACATATGTATAATATATAATTCAAGAACATAGTCTGTAACCTGATCCCTAAAGGAGGGGGGAGGGGGGGCATGCAGTGGGGCCAACCGGGGGTTCCTCTGTATCCCTGTGGGCCAGTTCAACCCTGGCCATGCCCCCAGAGTGCCCCACAAGACCACATTCCTTTTTTGGCATGCTCAAGGAGTCCCTTATTTGAAATCTCGTATGTTGGGAGGTATGCTAAATAAAATACCATGAAATATACAAATACCTTTACATTTTATGTTCACAGTACATTTCGAAGGGTTATGTAATACAGTGTACTTAAGGTATAACCCACTGGCGTATCTATAATGGGTGCAGTGTGTGCGGTGCACACGGGCCCCTGGGTCCAGAGGGGGCCCACACCGCACACACTGCACCCATTTCTTCTATACTTACCTCTCCGGCGTCCATCGGTGACTGTGTGTGGGCCCCCTCCTCTGCCGTAGCCGTCACCGCCGCTGATAGCTCACTGAGCGCTGAGACTCTGACGCAGTGCCAGAGTCTACAGTGCATGTGCAGGACTTCGGAAAAATGGCGCAGCGGCCATTTTTCGGAGTCCTGCGCATGTGCTGTAGACTCTGGCACTGTGCCAGAGTCTCAGCGCTGAGAGCGCTAGCAGCGGCGGTGACAGCTACAGGAGAGGAGGGTGCCCACACAAGGAGTCTGTACACGGGTCCCCTCCTCTCTAGAAACGCCGCTGGTATAACCTCTTTCCAAAACTGTGCAAGGTAGTGAATTGTATTTTTTTTAACTCACTCTTTATATTCAACTCAAAAGCAACTTAGTTTTTTTGTTTGTTCTAACTTCGTATTACATTCACAAAGAGTAAAAAGTACCATTCTATACCAGTACATCCACATTTTAAAACCTATTACATGAGGGTTTTTTTTAGAATTTGGATTTTTCACACCCTCTTATCTTTTGGTGCACAATGATCTAGAATAAGTTCTTAATTATTTTAATTATTTGCAGGTTGTCCAGAAGGCTTTGGACGATGCCAGGCAGGGCAGGACATGTGTGGTTATTGCTCATCGATTGACAACGGTGCAAAATGCAGACATCATCGCTGTAATTCAAAACGGGAGGGTGATTGAGCAAGGGACTCACCCCCAGCTGCTGTCAAAGCAAGGCGCATATTACGCTCTTGTAAATTCACAAGTCACTAACTGATACAAGGACATTTATATTAAATATTTTCAGGGCTAGATTATGGGGTAAGATGGAACCCTGGCCCATGAAGCCCTTTGCCATCTACCAGCGGGGAATACTTCAGTACCTGGAGCGCAGGTCATCCTGGTATCATGGCTGGAAAAATGGTGTTTGATCAGTAACTGATCATACAGTGAACATCGTACAAATGAAGATGTCTTCTACGTTTTTGTGCAATGTTCTTGTTGTTGTTGTGATACATTAATTACCATATGATGATGTGAGTACTGTCACTTATTCCTTCAGAAAGACCAAATATAATATATCTAACACTGCCTATTTATTACATGACTTGTCTAGGCATAATTAGGCAAAGGTTGTAAGGTCAAATCTTTTTTTTGTTACTGATAGTTTGGCCAGTCGCAGCAATACATCCGGTCCTTACCTGCTCTATATATTCAACTTACCATTATATGTATATATGCGTCTTGTGTGTTTATAAAATATAATATGTTACAGAATTGTATATGGATTTTTGCATAGCATGTAAATATATATATATATTATATTTATGTGTGTTTGTAGTCTATCCCATCGCTATGTGTCTTTTCTATCATATTTCTGCCTCATCTCTCGCTGCAACTTTTCAGCACCTTTATGAAGGGATACTGTCAAGCAGATGAGCATCTGTCATGGTTATACCTATATTTTCATTGTTTTTTATATTATTTTTATGTGTTTGATGTTTTTTCAACTGGAAATGGGCAGCTGTAATCTCGGCGAACATGTGATTGCGGCTCAGTGGGTCCAAAACCAAGATGGAGCCTACAGAATATTATCTGTTTTGGAAACTAAAAGTATTTGCATTATATAATAGACAGTATAATATACCCTGTTTGTGGAATAGGACTATTTTAATTCTTAACTTGGCATTTCAATGTATATATTTTGAATATAGCTATTAAATGTTGTTTTTGTAAATGCCAGAAAACTATGTTAAACAATAAAACATTTTGTTGCTTGTAATCTTAAATTTATCTATGTGTCTTTTCATACTTAGGGTTAGAGATGAGCGGGTTCGGGTTTTACTCGAATTTACTGGGTTCATATTGGCTATCCAAAACAAGAGACATCCGAGCCAATAAGATGCCATTTTGAGAACCGAGTGAATCCGAGTAAAACCAAGAGGGTCATTCCGACCCTCGCTGCGTTTTAACGCAGCAGAGCGAACGGGTCCCTGCTGCGCATGCGCCGGTGCCGTAGTGCGCCGGCGCATGCGGGACGGCCGAAGGCAGTAGCAGGATAGCGATCGCGTCTGCCTGTCAATGGGCGGGAGGGGGCGAAACAGCGGCATTTGGCCGCCATTTCGTAGGCACGGTCCGGCCAACGCAGACGTGGCCGGATCAAACGGGGGGCAGGCCGCAGCGGCTGCGTGACGTCATACACAGCCGCTGCGGGCCAGGGAGCAAGGAGTAGCTCCCGGCCAGCACGCTAAAGCTGCGCTGGCCGGGAGTTACTCCTGAAGTGCAAAGGCATCGCCGCTGTGCGATGCCTTTGCACTTCTGCGAGGGGGGCCGGACTGACATGCGGGGCGGACTAGCCCTGTGCTGGGCGTCCCCCTGCATGTTAAGAAAGATGATCATAGTTGTGCAAAATTTTGCACAGCTACGATCAACTCGGAATGACCCCCCCAAATTCGCTCATCTCTACTTAGGGGGTGTATATAAAGTATGTATGTGTGCACATTTATTTATATACATATTTATATATATTTTCCATGGCATATATATATACAACTCAAGGAGGACTGGTATGCACACTCTACTTTCCAAATACATTAAAATGTGCTACACTCCTGTGACTGAGTACGCAAGGCACAATCCAAAATCCAGATGCAGTAGGACACTTCAGACACTAAGACAATAGGCATATTTATCACAATCTGCATTTTTAATGTGGATTCATATTTATTTGTGTACATTTGCAACATTAAAATTAATATTTTATTTCATGCAAATTTACAATTAAGCTCTTGCCAGGAGATGGGCTCCCTAAGTTATCATCCCAGCAACGTGCTAGAAGCAGAGTCGCACTACTTACTGGTTCAGGTCACTCACAGTCAATGCGCATGTACGGCTGGGATACGGTCGTTAGGTCGACCCAACTTAGGTCGACACTCATTAGGTCGACCACTGAAGGTCGACATTGCCATTAGATCAACATGCATTAGGTCGACATGGCCGCCAGATCGACATGTACTAGGTCGACAGATCCAAAGGTCGACATGAGTTTTTTACATTTTTTTGTCTTAATTTTTTGGATTTTTTCATACTTAACGACCCACGTGGACTACGATTGTAACGGTAACCTGTGCCGAGCGAAGCGAGGCACCTTACCTGAAGCATGGCGAGTCAAGTGAGCCATGCAAGGGGACACGGTGCCCTAATTTGGGTTCCCCGCCACTTTACGGAGAAAACGACACCAAAAACAGTAAAATAAACTCATGTCGACCTTTTGACCTGTCGACCTAGTACATCTTGACCTAACACCCATGTCGACCTAATGCTTAGCGACCTAATGGCAATGTCGACCTTCAGTGGTGGACCCAATGAGTATCGACCCAACGACCCATACCCCCATCAGCTGGTACATGTGTCACCAGGAGGCGATAGAGAGTGATCCTTCTTAGTTAAAATTTACGATATAGAGCCACAGGCAACTATAGGCTTGCAACATCTAGAGATGACTAGTGTATGTCAACCATATGGGGTCGACCTATTGACTTTCAACATATTTTTGGTCGACCCAATGATCCACACCCCTAGCTTATACTAGTATTGGTTAAAGCAGTGGATTCCAAACTTTTTTGAATCACTGCGCCCTAGAATATCAGAATTTTTTTCACGGCACCCCTAGGCCCAAAATTTCTTATTGAGAAATTTAGAAAGAAATATTACATTAAGCAGATCGCATTTATATGTCATCCTTCGGGTCAGTTGTGTGGTGAGGGACAGTGGCGTAAGTTCGTCACAGTTGCCCGGAGGCAAGTTCATACCAGTTGCCCCCCCCCCTATATTTAGATAAATATATGTATGTATGTATGTATGTATGTGTGCATATATGTAAGTGTGTGTGTGTATGGAGCGTTCTGAATTTTTTTTATATACTGTGTATATATACATTTTTTTGTCTTTTATTTTAAATCACACATTTCTTAGTGGTCATACCCAGGATTAGAACCCACTGACAGCAGACACTTTACTGATGGAGTTATTTGCTCCAGTACAGGAAGCATGAGAATTGTAACTATATGAAGTTATGTGTATTTGTCAGAGAAGTAACTTCATATAGTTAAAAGATAGCGGCAGCCAGGGCCATAACTACCTGTGTGCCAGGTGTGCCTGGCACACAGCGCAATTGCCCTGAGGGTGCAACGTCCAGCGACATGTAATGAGTCAAATTGACTCATTACATGCCGCCTCTGCTGTGTGCGCCGCTGCCGTGCTGTGGAGGAGAGAGCAGCGCCGGGCAGCGGAGAAGGAGGAGGAGGGAGGGGGACTGAAGCTGCAGCAGCACAATGTAATTGGTAGTAAGCGCCGCTGCAGCAGTCTCCTTTCCTTCCGTATTGGCTGCCCGGCGCTGCTGTGGATGCTGGGATGCGGTTCCTTCATCCCAGCATCCACAGCGGCGCCGGGCAGCCAATACGGAAGGAGAAGGGATAGCTGCCGCGACGCTTACAACCAATGAAATAGCGCTGCTGTGGCTCCAGTCCCCCTCCCTCCTCCTCCTTCTCCCCTGCCTCCGGAGCTGCGAGCACGAGGAGCCTGACTGCCAGCGGGTGAGATGGTAAGTATCTCTCTCTCTCTCTCTCTCTCTCTCTCTCTCTCTCTCTCTCTCTCTCTCTCTCTCTCTGTCTTTCTCTCTCTGTCTCTCTCTATCTTGTCTGCCTTTATGTGTAAAAAGGGGTACTGTGCCTGCCGCAATGGGTAAAAAGGGGTACTGGCTGCAGTTATGTGTAAAAAGGGGGACTGGCTGTCGCAATGTGTAAAAAGGGGGACTGGCTGTCGCAATGTGTAAAAAGGGGGACTGTCTACCGCAATGTGTAAAAAGGGGGACTGGCTGCCGTTACGTGTAAAAGGGGGGACTGTGCCTGCCGCAATGTGTAAAAAGGGGGACTGGCTGCCGCAATGTGTAAAAAGGGACGCTGTCTGCCGTTATGGGTAAAAAGGGGGACTGTGCCTGCCGTAATGTGTAAAAAGGGGACGCTGTCTGCCGTAATGTGTAAAAAGGGACGCTGTCTGTCGTAATGTGTAAAAAGGGGACTCTGTCTGCCGTAATGTGTAAAAAAAGTGGACGCTATCTGCCGTAATGTGTAAAAAGGGGGACGCTGTCTGCCGTAATGTGTAAAAAGGGGGACGCTGTCTGCTGTAATGTGTAAAAAGGGGGACTGTCTGCTGTAATGTGTAAAATGGGCTCTACCTGGTGTATTGGCGCTACTGTGCAGCGTAATTTGAATAATGGAGACTACTGTGCACCGTAGTATGGATTGGTATTATTTTGTGGCCACGCCCATTCCCCATGAAGCCACGCCCCTATATATTTTCCGTGCGCCTACGGCGCGCAATGCCCCTATCTTGCATTGGGGGCGACAATGCCGTTTCTTGCACACAGCGCTAAAATGCCTAGTTACGGCACTGGCGGCAGCCATCAATTAACTTAGTTCAATGGTGTCACAGAATGGGGGGAGAAGAGTCCCCCTTCAGAGCAAGAGCCCGGCGGCAGATGACTCCATTGCCTCCAAGAGTTCTGCCTCTGGTGAGGGACAAGATTTGCTTCTGTTTGGCCACATATTTTATGATTGCCAGACACCAGCACTGGTTTTGCCTATTATATTGACCATGAATAATTTGAATTGGTCCTGGACCGCCAACCCAGGGCACCCCTGCAAGTGTCCCGAGGCACCCCAGGGAGCCACGGCACACAGTTTGAGAACCTCTGGGTTAAAGCATTGTTTCCAGTTTCCTTTCAGTGATAACCTGCTTCCAGCCAATGTAACAGGCTCACAGGGTAATTCAATTGCCCACATTAAAAAAACTGGGGTGAAAAAGGGAGATGGTCTTGGGCTTTATTGCCCATATCTATTCAATTGCATTCTCATTTTCACCCAAGACCCTGTTAAACGCCCTTTAAATTAATGTGTTAACAGGCGTTAACATGGGTTAATGGGCGTTGGCACACAGAATCCGTGAAAAGTTTATGGATTTCTGCAAAATCTCCAATAAGTGGTGTTGGCGGGGACTAACTGAATAGCAACAGGAGATCAGTTAGGCCACAGTACATTACCGCAGCTGATTGAATAACCCCCCCCACCACCACCACCACCACCACACTTTAAGTGGGAGCTAGGTCATTTAACAACTGCCATCAGTGTTGGATTGGGTCACGAAGGGCACACTGGGGAAATGCAGTGGTAAGGGCCCATGTTTTGAGGCTTGGCTAACCATTAGTGCATGGACTGTGCCCCTTGATAATTATATATTAATGGTAAATACTGCTTCTGCATGCATGATAATTTACCAGATTAATAACAGCAATGCACTGTTAAAAATTAGTGATGTGCACCGGACATTTTTCGGGTTTTGGTTTTGGTTTCGGTTTTGCGGCCGTGTTTTGGATTCGGACGCGTTTTGGCAAAACCTCACTGAAATTTTTTTGTCGAATTCGGGTGTGTTTTGGATTCGTTTTTTTTTTTTACAAAAAACTCTCAAAAACAGCTTAAATCATAGAATTTGGGGGTCATTTTGATCCCATAGTATTATTAACCTCAATAACCATAATTTCCACTCATTTTCAGTCTATTCTGAACACCTCACACCTCAATATTATTTTTAGTCCTAAAATTTGCACCGAGATCACTGGATGGCTAAGGTAAGCGACCCCAGTGGCCGACACAAACACCTGGCCCATCTAGGAGTGGCACTGCAGTGTCAGGCAGGATGGCACTTCAAAAAAATTGTCCCCAAACAGCACATGATGCAAAGAAAAAAAGAGGCGCACCAAGGTCGCTGTGTGACTAAGCTAAGCGACCGACACAAACACCTGGCCCATCTAGGAGTGGCACTGCAGTGTCAGGCAGGATTGCACTTCAAAAAAATTGTCCCCAAACAGCACATGATGCAAAGAAAAATGAAAGAAAAAAGAGGTGCAAGATGGAATTGTCCTTGGGCCCTCCCACCCACCCTTATGTTGTATAAACAGGACATGCACACTTTAACCAACCCATCATTTCAGCGACAGGGTCTGCCACACGACTGTGACTGAAATGACTGGTTGGTTTGGGCCCCCACCAAAAAAAGAAGCAATCAATCTCTCCTTGCACAAACTGGCTCTACAGAGGCAAGATATCCACCTCATCATCATCATCCTCCGATTCCTCACCCCTTTCACTGTGTACATGTTACACACACCAGTGCTAACAGGAGTATACCGGTGTATGAACAGAGAGGGAAGCGAAGCAAACGAACTCACAGACAGTATAACATAACATACACAGGAGGTTGTCACAACTGAGGGCCTGAGCTGACGGAAGGCAGCCTCAGTTGTAGGGGCTGAGATGTACCGGAACCTGGGAGGTTGTATCAGACCCCTGGACATGTAAGTAACATGAAGAGAAACCGCCCGAAGGCGTGACCACGACAACTTGAGTAAAAGTCAATGATATTTATTTATGACAAACTCCATGCATCACAGTAGCAGTAAAAAGAAACATAAAAATCAGCAGAGAAATAATAATACAGTTCCTGGGTACTACAGGGTGGCAGGGGCCACAGAGCTCTGGTGGTATGAGACAGTTCTTATTATCTGCAAGTTGGAAAGTCCTTACCAGGCTCAACTGTAGCAATGAGGAAAGCCCAGGGTCGTACCAGCTGGTGTTCCAGGGAAAGCTGGACTGCTGTAGATAAAATGCTGCTGTGGGTACTGGTTAGAACCAGACAGGTGTTGGCACGGAGTGGATACTGGCTGGAACCAGTTAAATAATAAATAAAGCTTGAGAGCGATGCAATATAGATGAAATGTAGAATTTGAGAGCGGAGAAATAATAATACCGGTGGAGAGTGGTAAACTGCAGAAAGGACACCGGCCCTTTAAGAGAAGCTGTACACTGCTGGAAGCTGAGCTGGAAGCAGGTGATGTTGTAGCTGGAAACAGGTGAGTCCAGAATGGATCGGAGAGTCAGGCTACACCGCAGATGGAATGCTGGTGCGGGTCTCTATAGCAGAAGTCTGGAGACAGGAGCTGGAACCTGGAAGACAATCACAGGAGAGAGACAAACTGGAACTAGGTTTGACAACCAAAGCACTGACGCCTTCCTTGCTCAGGCACAACCTATTTATACCTGCAGCAAGGAAGGCATTGGCTAGGCAATTATGCAAATTAATAATACTGACAACGGATTGGTAGGAAAGATCAGCTGACAGAATCCAAGATGGCTGCGCCCATGCAGACACTTGGAGGGAAGTTTGGATTGTAATCCATGTGGTCTGGAAAACAGTAATGGCGGCGCCGGCCACCGGAGACAGGAGACGCCAGGCTGACAGATGCACATCCGACCACGCGGACACAGCGGAGGCCGCGGCTGACGTAATCGCCACTCTGAATGCAGAAGCTCAGGGACGGCGGCGGAGGCCGCGGGAGACGCCATGCCAGATGTATAAGGCGTTACTGTGACTGCGTCCAGAGAGACAGGAGAGGATGCGGGAATGTGCACATCAGGATAACAGATGGGATCCGGTCCTGGAGCGCTGAGCCAGCCTTAGGAGGCATCTGATAGGTAAGAAATGGCGTCCAGATACCCGGATCGTGACAGAGGTGATGGAATAACTAATAACCACAAAGTGAACGGAGAAGCCCAAAGGCTCAGGAATTGGGTGTCTCCCTAGTGTCAGGAATGCTCAGATGGAATAGAGCGGACAATGAAGCGATGTGTAGTGCTTTCACATGTGGGGCACCTGAAATGATGTTGCTAAGAGCAACAGAAAAAACCCCAAAGGGTTACCAACGGGTGTGGGAATAAACTCCTTGGTCAGAGATAGAAATATAGACACAAGGAGAGTATCCACAATCCTAACCCCCACTTGCAGGGCACAGGTTCAGCTTACTGCCACTAAACTGACACCTGGACGCCCTGCACAGTGAGGGAGGATTAAGCAAGCAGGTCTGAGAGTACAGCCGCAAACCTGCTGGGTTCACAGAATAGCAAAAGAACCCCAGCAGGTCAAACAACTGACTCCAGTCTTACTGCTAGGTCCGGATTGGCAGAAAGAAGTACCGAATCCCAAGGCCTATTCGCAGTAAGCAACAAGTAAATACAAAGTCACACAGTACTAGCTAACTCTCTGGAACTGACTAACAAACAAAGATTCAGCAGCATTTGCCTAGCCTGAGAGGATGGTTTATATAGCAGGTGCTGTCCACGCCCCACTCAGACCTCACAGACTGTGAGCACAAAACCAGCGCCGGATTCCCTGCCGTGCACAGAGCCTGTAACCACTACACAGTTAAAACCCGGACCGGAGTATCAGCTGCGCTCAGGTTACTTCGCTAACACTTGTCTCCCGGTTGCCATGGCGACGTGGCAGCACAGAGCAGGAGATCCTAACAGTACCCCCCCTCTGACGTGGGGTCAAAGAACCCCTACCACCGGGTTTATCGGGGAACTGCGAGAAGAAAGAGCGTATCAGTCTGGGGGCATGAAGATCACAACTGCGCACCCACGACCGCTCCTCCGGGCCATACCCCTTCCAGTGCACCAAAAATGACAGCCGACCCCGAACCATCTTGGAATCAAGAACCCTTTCAACCACAAACTCCCTCTGACCCCATATCAGAAGAGGAGAAGGTCTTCCACTGGAAGACGGATTACTAACCGCCAGTTTTAAAAGGGAACAATGAAATGTTTTATTGATACCCAATGAACGGGGCAGATCTAACTGAAATGCCACCGGATTGATAACCCTGGTGATCTTATAAGGGCCTATGAACCGGGGGCCTAACTTATGAGATGGCTGTCTCAACTTCAAATTCTTGGTGGACAACCAGACTAAGTCTCCTAATTTGAAGCTGCAGGGTCTTCTCCGCTTATCAAAAACCCTTTTGGTCACTAATGACACAGACACAAGGGCTTTCTTCACTTTCCTCCAAATACCCCTAAGGACCGAAACAACAGAGGAACCACCAGGCGTGGAATCCAGGGGGTCAAAAGAATTGGCCTTAGGATGATGCCCATACACACAAAGGAAGGGAGAGATCCCTGTAGCAGAGTGAGCCGCGTTGTTTTAGGCAAACTCCGCCATGGACAGATGAGCAACCCAGCCAGTATGACACTTGGAGACATAACACCTGAGGAACTGCTCCAAGGACTGGTTCACCCTCTCAGTCTGCCCATTAGACTGTGGATGGTAGCCTGACGACAAGCTCACAGAAATCTGGAGATCAGAACAAAATGCCCTCCAGAATTTGGCCACAAACTGGGATCCACGGTCAGAGACCACATCAAGTGGCAACCCGTGGAGGCGCACAACATGCTGCATAAATAACTCAGACAGGCGTCTGGCCGATGGCAACCCAACCAGTGGAACGAAATGCGCCATCTTCGAAAACCTGTCAACGACAACCCAAATGGCTGTTATCCCCGAGGATTTGGGCAAGTCCACCACAAAATCCATGGAAATGTGGGTCCATGGCTTAGACGGAATAGAGAGTGGATGTAATGGGCCGACAGGAACCCCTCTAGGAGTTTTATTTTGGGCACAAACGTCACATGCCCGAACCCACTGATCCACATCCCTAGCCACCGAGGGCCACCACACCGCCCTAGACAGCAACTCCCGAGTTCTGGCAATACCCGGATGCCCTTCCGACCTCTTGGCATGGAATTCCAGGAACACTCGCTGTCTTAACCTAGGAGGCACAAACAAGAGACCTACCGGAAGGTCTGGAGGAGCCTGCTCCTGTGCTCTAAGGACTAATGACAAGAGGTCCTGGGTAATGCCCACTTTAATACATGATGGGGACACAATGGGCAATGGCTCCTCGGTGGTCTCTTGAACTGGAGCAAAACTCCGCGAGAGCGCATCAGCCTTGATGTTTTTTGACCCAGGGCGATATGTTATCAAAAAATTAAAGCGAGCAAAAAACAAAGCCCATCGTGCCTGCCTGGCATTGAGCCGCTTCGCTGACTCTAAATATGCCAGATTCTTATGGTCGGTGAGAATTGAGACCACAAACTTAGCCCCCTCAAGCCAGTGTCTCCACTCCCAGAGTGCATCCTTTATAGCCAACAATTCCCGGTTACCCACATCATAATTCATCTCGGCAGACGAAAATTTACGGGAAAAGTAAGCACAGGGATGAAGGCGATTATCAGACACCCCCATCTGAGAGAGCACGCCCCAATACCTATCTCAGAGGCATCCACTTCTACCACAAAAGGACACTCTGGATCTGGGTGTCGCAGCACCTTGGCCGAGACAAATGCCCTTTTGAGACGGGCAAAGGCCGCTTTGGCCTCACAAGACCAGTGAGCAACATCCGCCCCTTTCTTAGTGAGTGCCACCAAGGGGGCCACTATAGACGAAAATCCAGCGGTAAACCGTCTATAAAAATTCGCAAAGCCCAGAAAACGCTGAAGCGCCTTCAAACTAGTGGGCTGCACCCAATCCAGGACTGCCTGTACCTTAGAACCCTCCATTTGGAAACCTTCTGAGGAGATAATATACCCTAGAAATGCGATTTGCTGGACTTCAAACTCGCACTTCTCCAGCTTCGCCCCAAGCTGGTGGTCTCTGAGTTTCTGGAGGACTAAGCGTACATGCTTCCGATGTTCCTCCAGGGAATGAGAGAAGATTAGGATGTCATCTAGATAAACAACTAAGAATCTATCCAAATATTCCCTGAGCACATCGTTCATGAATTCCTGGAAGACTGCCGGGGCATTAGAGAGCCCAAAAGGCATCACCAAATATTCATAATGCCCTGAGTGGGTATTAAAGGCAGTCTTCCATTCATCCCCCTCTCTTATTCGGATTAGATTGTAAGCACCGTGTAGGTCAATCTTAGAAAAAATGGTGGCAGTACGAAGCTGGTCAAACAAAACCGAAATGAGAGGCAGTTTTTAATCGTGATACGGTTCAATTCCCTGAAGTCGATGCTGGGTCGCAATGAACCGTCCTTTTTACCCAAGAAAAAGAACCCCGACCCAACTGGGGACTGTGAGGGTCTGATAAATCCCTTAGCCAAGTTCTCCTGAATGTACTCTGCCATAGCCTGAGTCTCAGGACGTGACAGGGAGTACAGCCTGCTCTTGGGAAGCTTAGCATCCGGCAACAAATCAATGGCACAGTCATAGGGGCGATGGGGAGGTAGTACCTCCGCAACTTTTTTGGAGAACACATCCGCAAAATCTGCATAACATCCTGGCAATCCTGGCAAACTTAGCTGCGAGAGCCTGACTGGAAGGCTCAAGCAACTCCTGAAACAATCACTACCCCAACTAAGAATCTCCCCAGAGACCCAGTCAAATTGAGGCTTATGGGCCCTTAACCAGGGTAACCCCAAAACCAATGGGGCAAAAGAACAGACAGTCACATAAAAAGACATTTTTTCAGAGTGTGTGGCTCCAATAAACAAAGGAATTTGGCTGGTGCAGGAGGTAATTTTACCCTGGGACAATGGTTCCCCGTTTAACCCACAGATCTCAATCTCTGATGCCAAAGGTACTGAGGGAACAGAGTGTTCCAGGGCAAATTGACGGTCCATGAAAACCCCATCGGCCCCACTGTCAACAAAGGCCTCAGTCTTGACAGTTTGACCGAGGATCTCCAAAGTCACCGGAATGAGAAAAGTCTTTTTGGGAAATTCTGACTTCTGGCCTGACAGGATATTTCCCATCACCCTCAGGCCCTGAAGTTTTCCGGTTTTTCTGGGCATGATACTACAACATGACCTTTATTCCCACAGTACAAACACAAACCCTGCTGTCTCCTCCGCGTCTTCTCACGCGAGGAGAGGCGGGTAGCCCCAATCTGCATAGGCTCCTCGGAATATTCCTCAGAGTCTGAGGTTCCCTTGGGAAAAAAGGAAACTGCGGTCTCCCTTTCAAGCCTACGCTCTCTCAGTCGTCTATCCACCCGGATGGATAACTGCATGAGCTGATCTAAGCTATCAGGCGAGGGATATTGTACCAGTTGGTCCTTTATCTGGTCAGAAAGGCCCCTTCGGTACTGGTTTCTCAAGGCTGGGTCATTCCACTGGGTATCATGAGCCAACCTCCGAAACTCCGTACTATAAACCTCAGCTGGCCGTCGCCCTTGCTTAAGAACCGTAATCTGAGCCTCGGCTGAAGCCATCTTGTCAGGGTCATCATACAAAATGCCCAGTGCCGTAAAAAAAGCATCAACACTTTTAAGTGACGGACAGTCAGGCTGTAACCCATATGCCCAGACCTGTGGGTCTCCTTGTAGCAAGGAAATCACCATGCCCACCCGCTGAATCTCCGACCCAGAAGACTGGGGCCTAAGCCTGAAATATAGCTTACAGCTCTCCTTGAAACAAAAGAACTGCGAGCGATCTCCAGAAAAACGATCCGGGAGATTTACTTTCGGCTCCTTAACCCCTGAACTTGCCGCTGCTGCTGCGGGAGCTCCGCTAGCGGCCTGCGGGGTGTTCATTTTAATGGACATCTCATTAAATTGTCGAGTCAGGACCTGCACCTGATCGACCACCTGTTGCAAAGTATTTTGAGGGGTATGCTCCATATTCCCACAAAATTTCAACAGGAGTAGGGCTGCTGAATATGTTACGCACACCAGTGCTAACAGGAGTATACCGGTGTATGAACAGAGAGGGAAGCAAAGCAAACGAACTCACAGACAGTATAACATAACATACACAGGAGGTGATGGAATAACTAATAACCACAAAGTGAACGGAGAAGCCCAAAGGCTCAGGAATTTGGTGTCTCCCTAGTGTCAGGAATGCTCAGATGGAATAGAGCGGACAATGAAGCGATGTGTAGTGATTTCACATGTGGGGCACCTGAAATGATGTTGCTAAGAGCAACAGAAAAAACCCCAAAGGGTTACCAACGGGTGTGGGAATAAACTCCTTGGTCAGAGATAGAAATATAGACACAAGGAGAGTATCCACAATCCTAACCCCCACTTGCAGGGCACAGGTTCAGCTTACTGCCACTAAACTGACACCTGGACGCCCTGCACAGTGAGGGAGGATTAAGCAAGCAGGTCTGAGAGTACAGCCGCAAACCTGCTGGGTTCACAGAATAGCAAAAGAACCCCAGCAGGTCAAACAACTGACTCCAGTCTTACTGCTAGGTCCGGATTGGCAGAAAGAAGTACCGAATCCCAAGGCCTATTCGCAGTAAGCAACAAGTAAATACAAAGTCACACAGTACTAGCTAACTCTCTGGAACTGACTAACAAACAAAGATTCAGCAGCATTTGCCTAGCCTGAGAGGATGGTTTATATAGCAGGTGCTGTCCACGCCCCACTCAGACCTCACAGACTGTGAGCACAAAACCAGCGCCGGATTCCCTGCCGTGCACAGAGCCTGTAACCACTACACAGTAAAAACCCGGACCGGAGTATCAGCTGCGCTCAGGTTACTTCGCTAACACTTGCCTCCCGGTTGCCATGGCGACGTGGCAGCACAGAGCAGGAGATCCTAACAGTACATCCCCCTCCTCACAGATTATTAATTCGTCCCCACTGGAATCCACCATCTCAGGTCCCTGTGTACTTTCTGGAGGCAATTGCTGCTGGTGAATGTCTCCACGGAGGAATTGATTATAATTCATTTTGATGAACATCATCTTCTCCACATTTTCTGGAAGTAACCTCATACGCCGATTGCTGACAAGGTGAGCGGCTGCACTAAACACTCTTTCGGAGTACACACTGGAGGGAGGGCAACTTAGGTAGAATAAAGCCAGTTTGTGCAAGGGCCTCCAAATTGCCTCTTTTTCCTGCCAGTATACGTACGGACTGTCTGACGTGCCTACTTGGATGCGGTCACTCATATAATCCTCCACCATTCTTTCAATGGTGAGAGAATCATATGCAGTGACAGTAGACGACATGACAGTAATCGTTGGCAGGTCCTTTAGTCCGGACCAGATGTCAGCACTCGCTCCTGACTGCCCTGCATCACCGCCAGTGGGTGGGCTCGGAATTCTTAGCCTTTTCCTCGCACCCCCAGTTGCGGGAGAATGTGAAGGAGGAGATGTTGACGGGTCACGTTGCGCTTGACTTGACAATTTTCTCACCAGCAGGTCTTTGAACCTCTGCAGACTTGTGTCTGCCGGAAAGAGAGATACAACGTAGGTTTTAAATCTAGGATCGAGCACGGTGGCCAAAATGTAGTGCTCTGATTTCAACAGATTGACCACCCGTGAATCCTGGTTAAGCGAATTAAGGGCTCCATCCACAAGTCCCACATGCCTAGCGGAATCGCTCTGTTTTAGCTCCTCCTTCAATGTCTCCAGCTTCTTCTGCAAAAGCCTGATGAGGGGTATGACCTGACTCAGGCTGGCAGTGTCTGAACTGACTTCACGTGTGGCAAGTTCAAAGGGTTGCAGAACCTTGCACAACGTTGAAATCATTCTCCACTGCGCATGAGTCAGGTGCATTCCCCCTCCTTTGCCTATATCGTGGGCAGATGTATAGGCTTGAATGGCCTTTTGCTGCTCCTCCATCCTCTGAAGCATATAGAGGGTTGAATTCCACCTCGTTACCACCTCTTGCTTCAGATGATGGCAGGGCAGGTTCAGGAATGTTTGGTGGTGCTCCAGTCTTCGGCACGCGGTGGCTGAATGCCGAAAGTGGCCCGCAATTCTTCGGGCCACCGACAGCATCTCTTGCACGCCCCTGTCGTTTTTTAAATAATTCTGCACCACCAAATTCAATGTATGTGCAAAACATGGGACGTGCTGGAATTTGCCCAGATGTAATGCACGCACAATATTGCTGGCGTTGTCCGATGTCACAAATCCCCAGGAGAGTCCAATTGGGGTAAGCCATTCTGCGATGATCTTCCTCAGTTTCCGTAAGAGGTTGTCAGCTGTGTGCCTCTTCTGGAAAGCGGTGATACAAAGCGTAGCCTGCCTAGGAACGAGTTGGCGTTTGCGAGATGCTGCTACTGGTGCCGCCGCTGCTGTTCTAGCTGCGGGAGGCAATACATCTACCCAGTGGGCTGTCACAGTCATATAGTCCTGAGTCTGCCCTGCTTCACTTGTCCACATGTCCGTGGTTAAGTGGACATTGGGTACAACTGCATTTTTTAGGACACTGGTGACTCTTTTTCTGAGGTCTGTGTACATTTTCGGTATCGCCTGCCTAGAGAAATGGAACCTAGATGGTATTTGGTACCGGGGACACAGTACCTCAATCAAGTCTCTAGTTGCCTCTGAATTAACGGTGGATACCGGAACCACGTTTCTCACCGCCCAGGCTGCCAAGGCCTGAGTTATCTGCTTTGCAGCAGGATGACTGCTGTGATATTTCATCTTCCTCGCAAAGGACTGTTGGACAGTCAATTGCTTACTGGAAGTAGTACAAGTGGTCTTCCGACTTCCCCTCTGGGATGACGATCGACTCCCAGCAGCAACAACAGCAGCGCCAGCAGCAGTAGGCGTTACACTCAAGGATGCATCGGAGGAATCCCAGGCAGGAGAGGACTCATCAGACTTGCCAGTGACATGGCCTGCAGGACTATTGGCTTTCCTGGGTAAGGAGGAAATTGACACTGAGGGAGTTGGTGGTGTGGTTTGCAGGAGCTTGGTTACAAGAGGAAGGGATTTAGTTGTCAGTGGACTCCTTCCGCTGTCACCCAAAGTTTTTGAACTTGTCACTGACTTCTGATGAATGCGGTCCAGGTGATGCATAAGGGAGGATGTTCCTAGGTGGTTAACGTCCTTACCCCTACTTATTACAGCTTGACAAAGGCAACACACGGCTTGACACCTGTTGTCCGCATTTGTGTTGAAATAATTCCACACCGAAGAGCTCATTTTTTTTGTATTTTGACCAGGCATGTCAATGGCCATATTCGTCCCACGGACAACAGGTGTCTCCCCGGGTGCCTGACTTAAACAAACCACCTCACCATCAGAATCCTCCTTGTCAATTTCCTCCCCAGCGCCAGCAACACCCAAATCCTCATCCTGGTGTACTTCAACAGTGACATCTTCAATTTGACTATCAGGAACTGGACTGCGGGTGCTCATTCCAGCACTTGCAGGGGGCATGCAAATGGTGGAAGGCTCAAGCTCTTCCCGTCCAGTGTTGGGAAGGTCAGGCATCGCAACCGACACAATTGGACTCTCCTTGGGGATTTGAGATTTAGAAGAACGCACAGTTCTTTGCTGTGCTTTTGCCAGCATAAGTCTTTTCATTTTTCTAGCGAGAGGATGAGTGCTTCCATCCTCATGTGAATCTGAACCACTAGCCATGAACATAGGCCAGGGCATCAGCCGTTCCTTGCCACTCCGTGTCGTAAATGGCATATTGGCAAGTTTACGCTTCTCATCAGACGCTTTCAATTTTGATTTTTGGGTCATTTTACTGAACTTTTGTTTTTTGGATTTTACATGCTCTCTATTATGACTTTGGGCATCGGCCTTGGCAGACAACGTTGATGGCATTTCATCGTCTCGGCCATGACTAGTGGCAGCAGCTTCAGCACGAGGTGGAAGTGGATCTTGATCTTTCCCTATTTTAACCTCCACATTTTTGTTCTCCATTTTTTAATGTGTGGAATTATATGCCAGTATCAATAGCAATGGCCTACTACTATATATACTGCACACAACTGAAATGCACCACAGGTATGGATGGAAAGTATACTTGACGACACAGAGGTAGGTAGAGCAGTGGCCTACTGTACCGTACTGCTATATATTATATACTGGTGGTCAGCAAGCTGTGCAAAAATGAGATGCACCACAGGTATGGATGGATAGTATACTTGACGACACAGAGGTAGGTACAGCAGTGGCCTACTGTACCGTACTGCTATATATATTGTATACTGGTGGTCAGCAAACTGTGCAAAACTGAAATGCACCACAGGTATGGATGGATAGTATACTTGACGACACAGAGGTAGGTACAGCAGTGGCCTACTGTACCGTACTGCTATATATATTATATACTGGTGGTCAGCAAACTGTGCAAAACTGAAATGCACCACAGGTATGGATGGATAGTATACTTGACGACACAGAGGTAGGTACAGCAGTGGCCTTCTGTACCGTACTCCTATATATTATATACTGGTGGTCAGCAAAATTATGCACTGTACTCCTACTATATACTACAATGCAGCACAGATATGGAGTGTTTTTCAGGCAGACAACGTATACTGGCAGTCACTGGTCAGCAAAACTCTGCACTGTACTCCTCCTATATAATATACTGGTGGTCCCCAGTGCCCACAATAAAGCAGTGTGAGCACAGATATATGCAGCACACTGAGCACAGATATGGAGTGTTTTTCAGGCAGACAACGTATACTGGTGGTCACTGTCAGCAAAACTCTGCACTGTACTCCTCCTATATAATACAGCTGCTCCCCAGTCCCCACAATTAAGTAGTGTGAGCACAGATATATGCAGCACACTGAGCACAGATAAGGAGCGTTTTTTTTCAGGCAGAGAATGGATAAAACTGGTGGTCACTGATCCGCAAAACTCTGCACTGTATTCCTCCTATATTATACAGCTGCTCCCCAGTCCTCCCCACAATTAAGCAATAAAGCACAATCAAGTTCAACAATAAACGGAGAGGACGCCAGCCACGTCCTCTCCCTAACATTTCCAATGCACGAGTGAAAATGGCGGCGACGCGCGGCTGCTTATATAGAATCCGAATCTCGCGAGAATCCGACAGCGGGATGATGACGTTCAGGCGCGCTCGGGTTAACCGAGCCATACAGGAGAATCCGAGTATGCCTCGGACCCGTGTAAAATGGGTGAAGTTCGGGGGGGTTCGGTTTCCGAGGAACCGAACCCGCTCATCACTATTAAAAATACACCATATTCCTGTGCATTATGATGCATACTTACCTACTCCTCCTGGATTCTACGGGAGACACCCGGTTTCTAGGGTAGACCCCTGCAGCCCCGGAAGAGTGGGCACCCCTCCCGCATTCTACCCACTTCCTAGTGAAGTGGGGAGGAAAATACGACAAAATTGAGGGGCTTAGCCTAATGATGCAATTATATGCTAATCACATCATTATAGCTCTGCCTCTATGCAAATATTGCCCAATTGCATACTTTTTCTGGTGAGTGGGTGGCGAATAATTATGCAATTGGCTCGACCCTCATCACTGCCCACCTGCTTCTCCTTTCCGGAAAGGAGATCAGAAATGTCGGTAAGTTTGGTATGATGCAACACATGCATAATGTATAATTCATGTGCACAGTCTGGAACCTGATCCCTAGAGGGGGTGAGGCTCACCAGGATTTCCCCTGTATCAGGGACGTGCAGTCAGGGGAGGCAGGGGAGGCAGTGCCTCCCCTGTCATAAATGATTAAAATAATAGAAAGAATATACTTATGACACATATGATGTCATAAGTATGTGCTTAGACTTTATATTATTTTAATCATCTTTTTATATAAAAAAAAAAACGGTTTTACTTATGAATCGGAGGCACCGCTTTCGGTGCCTCCCGCTGGCTATATGAGAGGGCCGGAAGCGGGGGGCGGGGCCAGGCATCGGGCAGTAAAAGCCCATTACAAAAAGCCCTGCAAGCGGCACCTCTAGGAGTGCCGCTTTGACAAGGGGCGTGCTTTCAGATATGAGAGCACGCCCCTGTCACTGAATGATTGGGCAGTGGCAGCAGGGGTGGATTGTACTGTCAGACTACCAATCCACCCCCCTTCCCGGGCTGACTGCCGCAAACAATGTCCACCCCCCTCCCGATCTTACACCAAGGGATGCCGATCGTGTCCCCCCCCCCCCCCCGAAGTTTACCGGAGACGGAGGACTTCAAGGCAGCAGAGCAGGCTCACTCACTCACTGTAATGTGCATGCAGCTGCAGCACAGCCTCATTATACGTATGTGGAGGCTGGGCTGACTGAACTGTAGGGGGAGCTGCAGAGTCACTTCACCCGGCCAGCTCCTCTCAGGTAGTTCCCATGGGCCTGTGAGAGTTCAGAGGTCGGGTGAGGAAGTGTTTCTGCAGCAGGTCCGTGTCTTGCATGCTGGAGGGGGGATGGCTGATCGGGTAAGTAGTCCCTGTCTTTTCTCCTCATGCCTGTTTCTCTCTCCATGTGTCTAGCTGTTTCTCTCCCTCTCTCTGTGTCCCTCTCTCTGAGTCCCTTCCCAAACCAGTCTCCCTCTCCCTCCCCATATCACTCTCTTCATGTCTGTGTGTCTTTCTTTCTCTCTCTCTCTCTCTGCATGTCTGTCTCTCCCTGTTTCTGTCTCTCCTGGTGTCTGTCTCTCCATGCCTCTCTCCCTCCATATGTCAGTCTCTATCTCTCTCCCCTACCAAAAATGATGAAAGAGCACACAATAGAATAACTGGATTAAGCCTTCAGGGGTCCTGGGGCACTGAAAACAGGGGCCCCCCTTCCCTGATGTCAGGATTTAATAACCTTCTCTTACCCCCACCTCATAAAATATGTTTAATGATTCCCCTTCAGATTCCCGCTCCTCAGTGCCTTCTTGGAGGATGTCTCCACCCCCAGTTGTCTTTTGTGCAGCACGTCTACTCGACACTAACGCTGCAGACGGAGGGGAGACGATCAAGCCTGTGGGCACAGACTCAGGGGCAGTGCTGTTACAAGACATACCCAGTGCGAATAGTAACCCCCCCTTAAATAACTGAAAAATGTAGTACACCAACAAAGAGGTGTGGTCCAACTGCAAAGAACGTAGCCACACACATCCACATTCACATATGCACACACACGCAAATGCACACAGCCACTTTCACATATGCACACACACGCAAATGCACACAGCCACATTGGCACATTGCAGCCAGTGTCCCAAACACTAAACGAAGCACTTGTTAGTGTCTGAGCTGGGTGTGTGCAGTACAGCCTGTGCCCAGCACTCTCCCCCATCAGTCCACTCTAATCTAACCTGCTGTTGCTCCTCAGAGTCCCTCACCTAACACCACGAGCTGGAGCCGATGCTGCAATGGGAGTTTGGGACAGAGACAGATCGCAGGGCAGTGAGGAGGCGGGCACACTTCTGTCAATCCTCGCCTCCTCCTCCACTCTAATGAATCCTGTGTACTGGGACAGGGGCTTAGACATCGGCCACGGCACGCAGCCTTGTAAGGGACTGTATTGCTGGCAGCGGGCATCCCGGGCGTTTCCACGTGTCACCCGCCCTCCAGTAGAAACATCAAGGGTGTAGCCGTAGGGGATTATTCTATTCTCTCCAGGCTCCGACACGGGCACAGCTCTCCCAGCAGCTGCCGCTGCTGCTGGGAGTGCTGTTGCTGGCGGTGGAACCTGTAGACAGTAGAATTGTCAGTGGACAGCAGCTTAGACCTGGAGGGCCCGGGGTACTTACCCCCTGGGTTCCCTCTTAATTCGGCACTGGAATAACCTATAATAATATAAAAGTTGGCATGGTTAATATATTAAAACACTTTCATTTGGCAAATATCCCATGTATATCACAGAAATAGTAAAGTGACAATCAGCTTTCAATCTGAGCTAAAATCACATATGTTTAAAAAGTACATGAAGTAATATGTTACAGTTTATGCCCCTGTTCCAATAATACAGAATACATTTCAGTATACCTGTTCCTAGTATAGTCCCTGGGGGGGTGATAGGCAGTCTATTGATGAGCACAAAATCAGCAGCATTGAATAGTTACTGCAGCTGATGGTAGGGTCACAATCCTACACCAGGTAGAAGAAATCATTCAAATGCATTGGGTATGGTTGACTGGCGGCCGGGATCCTGGCAGTCAGCATACCGACGTCGGGATCCCGGCCGCCAGAATGCGACCTTGTCCATTGTGACCCTACCATCAGCTGCGGTAACTATTCACTGCTGCTGATTTTGTGCTCATCAATAGACTGCCTATCACCCCTCAGGGACTATACTAGGAACAGGTATATTGAAAAGTATTCTGTATTATTGGAACAGGGGCATACATTGTTACATATTACTTCATTTACTTTTTAAACATATGTGATTTTAATGCTAATTGCAAGCTGATTGTCACTTTACTATTTCTGTGATATACATGGGATATTTGCCATATGAAAGTGTTTTAATATATTAACCATGCCATCTCTTTTATATTATTCTGTTGGTCGCTGTTTCATCATGTATTTTGTTTCAGGACGTAACTAACCTCTACGTATTAACAGCTGCTGTGGAAACGCTGCCCTTGTAGCACCTGGAATAGGGGCACAGATTCTCATACTCGGTCCTCAGGACCCCACACGGTTCATGTTTTGCAGGTCACCTGTAGCTTTTTAAAATGGTGACAGTTGGTGACACACAGTGCAGCTGCTGGGTGACATGGAAAATGTGAACCGTGTGGGGTCCTGAGGACAGTTTGAGAACCACTGGGTTAACATACCATTTTCCTCAGTCTCTCTCTCCCTCCCTGTGTCTGTCTCTCCCTGTCTCGGTCTCTTTCTCCACATGTCTGTCTGTCTCTCTCTCCTTGTGTCTGTATCTCTCTCCATGTCTCCTCCTACCTCCCAATGTGTGTGTGTGCGTGTCTCTCTCTCTCTCTCTCTTCCTGTATCTCTACCTCCCCATGTCTGTCTCTCTTGGTCACTGTGTCTGTCTCTCCATATCTCCTCCCTCCCCATGTCACTCCTCTTTCTTCCTCTCTCTGTTCGTCTCTCTCTCTCTCTCTCCGTATGTCTGTCTCTCTCCCTGTGTCTGTCTCCACGTCTCTGTATATCTCTCCCTGTGTGTCTCTTTCTCCATGTCTGCTCCCTCCCCATGTGTGTGTGTGTGTTTCACTCTCTCTCCCTCCCCATGTCTGTCTCTTTCTCCATGTCTTATCCCTCCTTGTGTCTGTCTCTCTTTCCCTGTGTCTGTGTCTCTCCATGTGTGTGTCCAACCTCATGTCTGTCTCTCTCTCCCCATGTCCGTTTCTCTTTCCATGTTTGTGTCTCTTTGTCCCTGTCTTTCTCCCACCCAAGTTACTCTCTTTCCAGAACTGTCTCTCAGCATGTAAGTCTCTCTTTCAACATGTCTGTGTCTCACTCCCTCTTTCTTCCCCCCCCCCCCCCCCCCATGTCCCCCTCACTCCCAATGTCTCCTTGGTTCTGTGTTTATATATCACACACACACGGGTTGGAGGTTTCTATGTATGTGCACTCTCTTCTATTTCTATCTCTCTCCCTCTCTCTCATATCTGGAACCCCCCCTCCCCCCTAAAAATCCTGCATTTGCCCCTGGACTGTCACAAAGAGAACTCGGACAGACAGCTCCAGTGATGAGGAGGGCACAGCTGCGGGCAGCCAGAAAACAAAGAGCCTTATGTACACCTGGTGCGGAGGTGCAGCCCTGCCCCACCCCCAACCCGATCGCAGGCCACGCCCATGTTCCCCTGGACTACGCGGAGAACACCAGAGGAGCGGAACCCATAACTTCTACTGAGGCTGTCTGTCCGTCCTGTGTGAGCTTGCATGGAAGGAGCAACGGTGGCTGGGACCCGGGAGCTGCATTAGAGGAGGTGAGATCCCATACTGCCCACTTTTTCCCACCACTACTCCCATCCTGCCCCCCCTTCTATTACTCCCTGCCTGTCCCCCTATTCTGCACTACTGTTACTCCAATCCTGCCCCCTGCTCTCCACCACTATTACTCCCAGTCTGCCAGCCTGCTCCTCCTCTCTCTCTCTCTGTCATCTCCCTCTATTCCTCTCACTCTCCTCTTTCCCATATACCCCTATTTCTCCTCTCTCTTTGCCATCTCCTCTATTCCTCCTCTCCCATCTCCCTCTATTCCTCTCACTCTCCTCTTTCCCGTATACCCCTATTTCTCCTCTCTCTTTGCCATCTCCTCTATTCCTTCTCTATCTTCCTTCTGCCCCCTATTCCGTCTCTCTTCCTTCTCACCCTATTCCTCTCTCTCTGCCATCTTCCCCTGTGCCTACTCCCTTGTCTATCCCTCCTGTCTTCATATTTCTCTTCTCTCTCCCATCTCCCCATATTCCACCTCTCTGTCTCTCATAAATTTATAAAAATTGACAATGTATTAGCCACCTGCTCATCACAAGTTTGATGAGCAGGAAGGCTGCATGCACTGGCGGCATCAGACTGAGATGCAGATTAGCGGCTGGGGGTCAGGCAGTTGATGGCGGCGATTTTGTAGGCAATTGGCAGGGTCGGCACCCATTAGTGGCGGCAGTAGTGGGCATTGGCACGGCGGCAGAAGATGACCTCGTCGGGACTCCACAGAGATTAAGGCTGCAGTGCCTCACCAGCCACTGACCTCACCGCACGCCACTGCCCTGTATCCCTGTGGGCCAGTCCGACCCTGCATCAGGGAATGGTCTATATACTGTTCTGTATACTGGTGTGAGAGGTTAGCGCAATAGGGGGCTTCTTGCACAAAAGATAATGTATGTTGTTGAATGTAAGCTACTGTACCAATAGTATAATTACAACAAGACAGAATAGTCAGCAGTGGCGTCACTAAGGGGTGACGCCAAAGTGCTGACTCCTGCTCAATGACAGGAGCCGGATACTGCACTGTAACACTATGTGCAGCACTTCTACATCAGAGAGGCGCAGGGCCGGCGCTACCATTAGGCAGCTGCCTATGGGCGGCAGCCACTAGAGGGCGGTACACTCCTGCTGAATAAGATTTACTTAAAACATTTATTTATGCTAGCCTAGCGGTGGTCGCGGCGCAGGTCTGGCCAGCCGCAACCACCATTATCAGTCATCTTCACCCCCAGTCAGGGCCGCCTATGTGAAGGGTTTGCTGCGTTCCTCCCCCAGCCCCCCTCCCCTCCCCTCATCCTTGCTGACCGCTCCCGGAAACAACCGCCCGGGCCAGCAGAAATAGCTGCGAGCGGCTCCCCTTCCCCTCTGCAGCTACACGGGCAATAGCTCAGGGAGTGCATCTCATCACCACAGGACAGCTGACGGGCCTCCGGAATGATAGCACAATATGAGGGAGGCCTGCACACGTGTGGATAGGAGACTGCTGAAGAGAACATTAATCATTAATGCCCTTAAAAGCAGCCCTGCACTGTGGGGGGAGTCTCTTTTGGGACACAATTTTCCTGGAAGCAACTTGACCTAAAATACTCTCTCTCCCTGTTGTCACTCTCTCTCCCGGTCGTCACTGTCGTCTCCTCTCTCTCCCTGTCGTCACTCTCTCACTCCCTGTCGTCACTGTCGTCACTCTCTCTAACGTCACTCTCTCTCCGTCGTCACTGTCGTCACTCTCTCTCTGTCGTCACTCTCTCTCCCTGTCGTCACTCTCTCTCCCTGTCGTCACTGTCTGTCCCTGTCGTCACTCTCTGTCCCTGTCGTCCCTGTCGTCACTCTCTCTCCCTGTCGTCACACTCTCTCTCCCTGTCGTCACACTCTCTCTCCCTGTCGTCACTCTCTCTCCCCGTCGTCACTCTCTCTCCCCGTCGTCACTGTCGTCGCTCTCTCTCCCTGTCGTCACTCTCTCTCCCTGTCGTCACTCTCTCTCCTTGTCTTCCCTGTCATCACTCTCTCTCCCTGTTGCCACTCTCTCTCCATCGTCACTGTCGTCACTCTCTTCCTGTCGTCACTCTCCCTGTCATCACTCTCTCTCCCTGTCGTCACACTCTCTCTCCCTGTCATCACACTCTCTCTCCCTGTCGTCACTCTCCATGTCATCCCTCTCTCTCCCCGTCGTCACTCTCTCTTCCCGTCGTCACTGTCGTCACTCTCTCTCCCTGTCGTCACTCTCTCTCCCTGTCGTCACTCTCTCTCCCTGTCGCCACTCTCTCTCCATCGTCACTGTCGTCACTCTCTCACTGTTGTCACTCTCTCCCTGTCGTCACTCTCTCTCCCTGTCGTCACTGTCGTCACTCTCTCTCCCCCCGTCGTCACTCTGGCTGTCCCTGCTGTCACAATTTCAGCTCATTCAGTGTGCTATAATGTGAATTTCGGCTCATTCAGTGTGCTACAATGTGAATTTCGGCTCATTCAGTGTGCTACAATGTGAATTTCAGCTCATTCAGTGTGCTACAATGTGAATTTCGGCTCATTCAGTGTGCTACAATGTGAATTTCGGCTCATTCAGTGTGCTACAATATGAATTTCGGCTCATTCAGTGTGCTACAATGTGAATTTCGGCTCATTCAGTGTGCTACAATGTGAATTTCAGCTCATTCAGTGTGCTACAATGTGAATTTCGGCTCATTTAGTGTGCTACAATATGAATTTCGGCTCATTCAGTGTGCTACAATGTGAATTTCGGCTCATTCAGTGTGCTACAATATGAATTTCGGCTCATTCAGTGTGCTACAATGTGAATTCCGGCTCATTCAGTGTGCTACAATGTGAATTTTGGCTCATTCAGTGTGCTACAATGTGAATTTCGGCTCATTCAGTGTGCTACAATGTGAATTTCGGCTCATTCAGTGTGCTACTGTTATGATTCCAGCACTCTGGTCTGAGGAGATCTTATTGCGAGGACCGGAGCACTGGAACATAATGCTGGGGAAGGGAGCGGGAATGGAAAATAGCCCCTGGCGCCCTAACTCCGTTGTCTCGCCCGTGCTGTCAGAAATCCCCTGCGAGACTATGGTTGCTTGAGCCCATGGCAGCCGCGTTTGAAGGGCAGATTATGTCTGCCCAACTCCGATGCCCCCTCAGGTCTTAATGGGAGACAAAGGGAAATCCGAGACAGGGTGATAACAAGGGGCCCTCTGACTAAACAACCAGGCCAGGGGCTACAAGAAACTAAAACTAGAATATGTGCGGAAAAACCGCCAGGGAAAAGGACAACCAAAATATCCACTTGTCCACTCTCCTACCCGGCACCGCCGAGTTCCGGAGAGGACTTGTGGAAGCGGAACACTCCGCAAATGCTCCGAAACAGAATATAAAGATAAAGCAGCTGAGCCGCAACATACGGCAGAGCCGTAACTCACGAACACCACACGATATTCTCTGGTGATCGTTGAGGACAACAGGGGACCAAACGACTTCTTGGGATGAGATGACAACTCCAAGATACAAAACTTCTGAGGACAGGAATGACCGGATACAGCAGGACAGGAACAGACGTTCAGCAAACCAAGGTAGCATGCAGGAAGCTATTACCGGCGTCTGTGTGCAGCACTGAGCAGGTATTTAGCAGGGAGTCCTCCAATCAGAAGCTTGGAGCCTGATTAACAAGATGCCGTGCAGCTGGCTTGCTGCACGAGCAGAAGACAGATGTGAAAGTTAAAACTTGATTAGATTGACCCTGCAATGGGGAGCGCGGTCCGCCCGTGGCGTCCCCGTTGCTAGAGTCCAGGCGGCTCAGTGTTACTAGGGAGCCGGCGGCTAAGCGCGCACGGCGTCCCAGCGTTGCTAGGGACCCGGCGGCTCGCACGCCTGGCGTCACTAGTTGCTAGGCACCGGGCCGCAAGGACGTCGCGGACCACGGCGCCTAACAGTACCCCCCCCCCTTGAGGAGGGGTCAACGAACCCCTAGAGCCAGGTTTCTGAGGAAATTCTCGAAAAAATGCTTTCTTGAGTCTCGGGGCATGAAGATCCTTGTCCAGGACCCAAGACCTTTCCCCCGGACCATAGCCTTTCCAGTGCACTAAAAAATAAAGCCGACCCCGGGACAATTTAGAGTCAAGAACTTTCTATACCAAGAATTCCTGTTGTCCCTGTACATCTACTAGAGATCTACCCTGAGAGATCCTCCGAGGAAATTTACTGGAAGAAACGTATTGTTTCAACAGGGAACAATGAAAAGTATTTCCAAACTTAAGGGATCTTGGTAAACGTAGCCGAAAGGCAACTGGGTTGACCTTCTTAATAATAAGAAACGGTCCAATAAATTTGGGTCCCAATCTAGCCGAGGATTGTCGAAGCCTGATGTTGCGAGTTGACAACCACACCTTATCTCCCACCTTAAAAGTGCAAGGACGTCGGAGCCTGTCAGAAAATTTCTTCTCTCGGAAGGCCGCTTTTCTGAGAGCAAGGTGCACTTTTTTCCAAATTGTTCTGAGATGGGAGGTTAGCGAGGAGACTGGAGAATGATGAAAAAAAGAATTGGCTCTGGGGTGAAAACCAAAAACTGAGAAGAATGGAGACTCTTTAGTGGAGGAATGACAAGAATTATTGTAAGCAAATTCAGCCAAAGGGAGAAACTCGGACCAATCATTCTGGAGTTTGGCTGAATACAAGCACAAATATTGTTTTAATGACTGGTTGACTCGTTCGGTTTGCCCGTTGGACTGTGGGTGGTAACCGGATGTTAACGACAGTTTCATCTTTAATGAGGCACAAAAACATTTCCAGAATTGTGCGATGAATTGTGGACCCCGATCAGAAACAATATCAGTGGGCAACCCATGAAGCCTGAACACATGGCGGAGGAACAAAACTGCCAACCCTTGAGCAGAAGGCAATCGAGGAAGAGCAATAAAATGAGCCATTTTACTAAAACGGTCCACTACCACCCATATGACTCGGAATCCGGCTGAAAGGGGAAGGTCAACCACAAAATCCATGGAAATATGAGACCATGGCCTGAGAGGAACAGTTAACGGCATAAGTTGCCCGATAGGCAAGGAACGGGGAACCTTATGCTGTGCACAAACCTGACATGAATAAACAAATTCCTTAACGTCTTTAGAAAGACTAGGCCACCATACTGAGCGAGAGACTAACTCCAATGTCTTAGTGATTCCCGGATGCCCTGAAACTTTGTTGTCATGAAATTCAGTTAAAACAGTGGCTCTCAAAAATTCAGGGACGTAAAGACGACCAGCAGGAGTAAATCTAGGAGCTTGGTGTTGAAGCTGGTTTAACTGGGTAAATAAATCCTGTGTGAGGCCTGCCCGGATGACCGAAGATGGAAGTATGGGGGTAACAACAGGATTGCTATTGTGAACCGGAAGAAAGCTACGTGACAGGGCATCAGCTTTAGTATTCTTGGAACCAGGCCTGAAAGTGATTATAAATTTGAAACGAGTAAAAAATAATGCCCAACGTGCCTGCCGGGCATTAAGCCGTTTAGCTGATTCAATGTATTGCAGGTTCTTATGGTTAGTCAAAACCGAAATAGTATGTTTTGCTCCCTCCAGCCAATGCCTCCACTCCTCGAAAGCCCACTTTACCGCCAGTAACTCCCGATTACCAACGTCATAGTTGGATTCAGCGGAGGAGAATTTCCTGGACATAAAGGCACAAGGATGTAACTCCAGAGACTCCAGATCCTTTTGAGAAAGGACAGCCCCCACTCCAACCTCTGAGGCATCAACCTCCACAACAAAGGGCAACTCCGGATTAGGATGTTTGAGAACTGGAGCCGAGACAAAGGCTTGTTTCAAGGCCCGGAAGGACAATTCAGCTTCATGCGACCAGTTGGTAGGATCCGCTCCTTTCTTTGTCAGAGCTACTATAGGAGCAACCAGGTCAGAAAAAGAATGAATGAACCTCCTATAATAATTCACAAACCCTAAAAAGCGCTGAATTGCTTTTAAATTGGTGGGTTGCGCCCAATTAAGGATGGCCTGGAGCTTATTTGGTTCCATGGAAAATCCCTGAGGGGAAATTATGTACCCTAAAAAAGATACTTCCCTGACGTGAAAATCACACTTCTCCAGCTTGGCATATAAATGATTCTCACGTAACTTTTGAAGAACCAGACGAACCTGGGTAACATGTTGATCCATTGATTCAGAATAAATCAAGATGTCGTCTAAATAAACGACCATGAATTTCCCTAGGAAATCACGGAGCACATCTTTAATGAGGTCTTGAAAAACTGCTGGAGCATTAGACAGGCCGAACGGCATCACCAGGTATTCGTAGTGACCGACTGAGTGCTGAAAGCCGTCTTCCACTCATCTCCAGATTTAATTCGGATGAGGTTGTAAGCTCCTCTAAGGTCAATTTTAGAAAAAATCACAGCAGAACGTAACTGATCAAAAAGTACAGAAATTAACGGCAAAGGATAGGTGTTTTTTACTGAGATCTTATTCAGGGCTCTAAAATCAATGCATGGTCTAAGTGAGCCATCCTTTTTCTCCACAAAGAAAAAACCTGCACTTAAAGGAGATTTTGATGGTCTAATAAATCCTTTCTCTAAGCTCTCCTGAACATAATCATTCATGGCCGATGTTTCTGGCCCGGACAATGCATATAATCTCCCCTTTGGCAATGTGGCACCTGGAACTAGCTCAATAGCACAATCATAAGGCCGATGGGGAGGCAGAATGTCCGCATTGCCTTTGGAGAATACATCGGCAAACTCCTGGTATTCCACAGGAATGAGCTCTGGAATGATAGCTGCCACTCTGACTGGATACGAAATACATTCCTTAGCACAAAATGTACCCCATTGGGAAATCTCCCCGGACCGCCAATCAATGGTGGGATTATGAAAGGCCAGCCAAGGGTGACCCAGAACAACTGGAACTGCTGGGCAATTTGTTAGGAAGAATTCAATATTTTCAGAATGTAAGGCTCCTACTGTAAGTACTACGGGAGGTGTACGGTGAGTAATAACCCCATTGGAAAGCGGACTCCCATCTAAGCCGTGCATGGTGATACACCTATCCAATGGTAACTGTGGAATGCCTAAGGCCTTAGCCCAAGTTAAATCCATAAAGTTTCCTGCAGCTCCACTGTCAACAAAAGCCGACACCAAAGAACTGAGGCTGCCAAAGGAAACCTTAACTGGAACTAAAAGAGAGTTATTCGAGGAGATAAGCTGCAGACCTAAGTGAACCCCCCTCACAATTCACCTGGTCAAGGCGTTTCCCGACTTGTTCGGACAATTACGAGCAAAATGTCCCTTACCACCACAGTACAAACAAAGACCGGAATTTTGCCTTCTGGTTTTTTCCTCAGGAGACAGCCGGGAGAGACCCATCTGCATGGGCTCTTCAATGTCCTCAGGAATGGAATAAACACAAGGACTAGACCTTACAGTTTTTCCTCTTTCAGCCCTCCGCTCTCTGAGACGACGATCAATCTTAATAGAAAGCTCCATGAGTTTATCGAGAGTCTCAGGAGCGGGGTACTGGAGGAGACTGTCTTTAATAAACTCTGATAAACCGAGGCGAAACTGTCTGCGCAGGGCTGGGTCATTCCAGCCACAGTCGTTCGACCAACGGCGAAACTCGGTACAATAAACCTCTGCAGGATTTCTACCTTGTTTGAGAGCGCGCAGCTGACTTTCAGCGGACGCCTCTCTATCTGGGTCATCATACAAGAGCCCTAAAGACTTAAAGAAAGCGTCTACTGACAACAACGCAGGATCCTCTGCTCTTAAACCAAATGCCCAGGTCTGAGGATCCCCCTGGAGTAAAGAAATAATAATCCCTACCCGGTGAGATTCAGTACCAGAGGAAGTAGGTCTTAAACGAAAATAAAGTTTACAGGACTCTTTAAAATTAAAAAATTCTTTTCTATCACCAGAAAAACGGTCGGGCAAATGCATCTTTGGTTCAGGGACTACCTTTGGGGAGGCTCGCAAAAGATCTTCCTGCGACCTCACCCGAAGAGAAAGATCCTGAACCATCTGAGTAAGTTCTTGAATCTGATTGATTAAGAGCTGGCCAGGATTTGGCCCTAAACCTGTCGGATTCATGAGGCCAAAAAACTTTAACATAAACTGAATGAGAAAAAATTAAACCCTGTTTAATTTTAGTTTTTGGTATGGCCGGTAATAATGTTATGATTCCAGCACTCTGGTCTGAGGAGATCTTATTGCGAGGACCGGAGCACTGGAACGTAATGCTGGGGAAGGGAGCGGGAATGGAAAATAGCCCCTGGCGCCCTAACTCCGTTGTCTCGCCCGTGCTGTCAGAAATCCCCTGCGAGACTATGGTTGCTTGAGCCCATGGCAGCCGCGTTTGAAGGGCGGATTATGTCTGCCCAACTCCGATGCCCCCTCAGGTCTTAATGGGAGACAAAGGGAAATCCGAGACAGGGTGATAACAAGGGGCCCTCTGACTAAACAACCAGGCCAGGGGCTACAAGAAACTAAAACTAGAATATGTGCGGAAAAACCGCCAGGGAAAAGGACAACCAAAATATCCACTTGTCCACTCTCCTACCCGGCACCGCCGAGTTCCGGAGAGGACTTGTGGAAGCGGAACACTCCGCAAATGCTCCGAAACAGAATATAAAGATAAAGCAGCTGAGCCGCAACATACGGCAGAGCCGTAACTCACGAACACCACACGATATTCTCTGGTGATCGTTGAGGACAACAGGGGACCAAACGACTTCTTGGGATGAGATGACAACTCCAAGATACAAAACTTCTGAGGACAGGAATGACCGGATACAGCAGGACAGGAACAGACGTTCAGCAAACCAAGGTAGCATGCAGGAAGCTATTACCGGCGTCTGTGTGCAGCACTGAGCAGGTATTTAGCAGGGAGTCCTCCAATCAGAAGCTTGGAGCCTGATTAACAAGATGCCGTGCAGCTGGCTTGCTGCACGAGCAGAAGACAGATGTGAAAGTTAAAACTTGATTAGATTGACCCTGCAACGGGGAGCGCGGTCCACCCGTGGCGTCCCCGTTGCTAGGGTCCAGGCAGCTCAGTGTTACAAGGGAGCCGGCGGCTAAGCGCGCACAGCGTCCCAGCGTTGCTAGGGACCCGGCAGCTCGCACGCCTGGCGTCACTAGTTGCTAGGCGCCGGGCCGCAAGGACGTCGCGGACCACAGCGCCTAACAGCTACAATGTGAATTTCGGCTCATTCAGTGTGCTACAATGTGAATTTTGGCTCGTACTGTGTGCTACAATGTGAATTTTGGCTCGTACTGTGTGCTACAATGTAAATTTTGTCTCGTACCATGTGCTACAATGTGAATTTCGGCTCGTACCGTGTGCTATAAGGTGAATTTCAGCACATTCAGTGTGCTACAATGTGAATTTAGTCTCATTCAGTGTGCTACAATGTGAATTTTGGCTCGTACTGTGTGCTATAGGGTGAAAGGGGCACCAGTACTAGATAGTATAAGAGGTTCTACTACACTGGACATGCCCCCTTTTGGGTGACCACGCCTACTTTTGGGGTGACCAAGCCCCCTTTTCTGGAGCGCGCATGCCGTCCTTGACTTTTGCATGCCCCCACTTCAAAATTTCCACTTCGACCACTGTATATATCCATTTTGTAATAAGGCAGCACTCTGGATACTTGAAAATATGTGAAATAATGGTGTATTTATATAAAGTACAAGTTCGCACCCACTTAGGGTGAATGAATCCTTGGGTGCTCAGTCAAATACATCCAGTAATCATCTCTACAGAAGTCTGCAATAGACAAACAGCAGTAGACCAGCACACCACCTCTTATGGGCCCTACACACTGCGCAATATTAATGAAAGATATGAACGATCTCGTTCATTAATGAACAAGATACCGTTCATATCTTTCAGTGTGGAGTCACCAGCGATGAATGATGCGCGGCCCCGCGCTCGTTCATCGCTGGTGCCCCGTCGGCTGTGCATGCAGGCCAATATGGACGATCTCGGGCATATTTGCCTGCACTGCTATGGAGCCGGGTGACGGGGGGAGTGAAGAAACTTCACTGCCCCCCCGCCGCCGGGTCGCCCGTCAGCTGTATCCACTGTCGGGCAGCTCGGTGGTGGATCACGCAGTGTGTAGGGCCCATTAGAAAAGTAGAAAAAAATAACATTCTTTAATTTGTAAATAGCTTCAGGCCTTCAAAAAAACATAGCAGCATTTATACTCATCCGAATATCATGGATGCAGTCAGCATATTGGCAGATGGCCATCCCTACAGCCCGTTTCGGTTATTGCACCGTTGCAAATTAAAGAATGCTCTTTTTTTCTACTTCTCTAAGAGGTGGTGTGCTGATCTACTGCTGTTTGTCCATTGCGGACTTCTGTAGAGATGATTACAGCTGGCATACGGCCTCTCAGCCATGTGAGAGACAGTGACTCCTTCATTTTGAATCTGGAGCCATCCGCGGGCCAATCGGAGCTCACGGACCGGCAGACAATTTTGATGTGGCATAATGTGTAAGTGTGGAGATGTGCCCTGTGTCCCAGGGCCCATCACCACAACAGTGTGCAGGGGATCTGCGTCCCCTGCAGTTTCTTGCTGTGGACAGCCTGGGGCAGCTTGTCTGTCCCCAGCGCTGGGAGTGCTGCAGCGGCGGGTGTCCGGTGCAGGGACCAGATATTTCCCTGCACCGTACTGTCGGCGGCGACGGGCGGCGGTGTTTCAAACTTGGCGCCACTGGGGCCGCCAATGAGAAGCGCCGCCAGCGTCTTTTCAAACCCGGCGCCGTCCGCGAGCAAATCGCGGCTCGCGGGGCACCGGCCAATCAGAGGCGGTCGTGGCGAGCCAATCGGCCCCGCCTCCGGCATCTGACGTCAGACGCCGGGGGGGAGCCGAAGACGGAGGGCGCGCTGAAGAGCGCTGATGAGCTCGGGTGGCCGCGGAAGAGGCCAGAAGACTCCAGGCTCCGGAAAGAAGATGTCCAGCGGCGGCTGGATGCGGCGAGGCGACGGAGGCGCCTCTGGCCAGGATGGGCCAGCGGCCGAAGATTGAAAAAGGAGCGCCGGAGAGGTCACCAGGGGTGGAAAGGAGGAGAGCTGACGAAGCTCCCCCCTGGTGCCTCTCCCAGCGGGTCAGGTAGGCCCTTCTCAGGTGCCCCTGTACCCGCTCCTCCCTAGACCACCGGCTGTTCGGGCATTAGGCCCGTGGGCACAGTCAGGC
Organism: Pseudophryne corroboree; assembly: GCF_028390025.1. Taxonomy (NCBI): domain Eukaryota; kingdom Metazoa; phylum Chordata; class Amphibia; order Anura; family Myobatrachidae; genus Pseudophryne; species Pseudophryne corroboree. Next base: position 613,790,956 of record NC_086446.1, read on the forward strand.
CCTTCCGGCCTGTGGGCACTTAGTCGGGCCCTCCTGGCCCATGGGAACGTTTAGTCAGGCCCTCCTGGCCCGTGGGCACATGTAGTCGGGCCCCCCCGGCCCATGGCCCTGTCAACCGGGCACTAAGCCCGTGGCCCTGATAGGCAGGCACTAGGCCTGAGGGCGCAGTTTGGGCACTAGGCCCATAGGAATAGTCAGGCCACAGGCCTGGGGTGCAAGATAGGCGGGCATTAGGCCCGAGGGGCAATTCAGGCAATAGGCCTGTGGGACATTAGAGGGCATTAGGCCCTAGTGTATTTTGAAGGTTAGGGATATAACGTGACCCAGGGCATTAGGCCCAGGTCACCCAACGGGCGACCAGTTACGCGGGCGCTAGGCCCGAGGGATAAAGTCAGGCCTCTGGCTTGTGTATTTAGGGGCGCTAGGCCCAGTAAATAAGCGCCCCCAAGGTGAATAAAGGTGGCACTGGGCGCTAGGCCCAGGCCACATCAAGGTGTATAGATAGGCAGGCTCGCTTGGCCTGAGCCCCACATAAGGGAGGGTACAGGAGGTGGGTAGGCCGTGCGGCATCCACCCCCCAGAGTGCAGGTATGGATTTAAAGGAACAGCACCGTTTGATGTTGTACTCTGATATGTGTGTAGTTACCGTGCAGGGCAAAATGTTGTTTTAGAGTTTGTGCATAGTTTGTGTTGCACCACACACACTTGAGCCAGTTTGAGGGCTTTGTTTATGTAGCCAGTGTAGCGGATGCACACTAGGTTAGAGTTAGGCCCTGCACGGCTGTTTCTCTCTTTGCCTCCTTACAGGGACCTGTAAGTGGAGAAGATCGGAGTACAAGACGTAGGACGGTGAGTAACATCTGTCTGTGTGTTCCTTCTGTGTTTGTCCCTATCTGTCTCCCTTCCTTCAGGGCGAACGGTGAGCCTTGCACGCCGGTGCAAGGTAGAAATTCCACCTGGTGCGAGAGTGCCAATAGGTGAAATTCGGGCTCTGAGGCGTACGCCTGGGATGACCCTCACCTAGCCCGAAAGCGTTATTTTTCTCGGTTCCGGAGGGCGTTTCGGTCCACAGTCAGGAGGACGGCACTCAGCAATCTCCTTCCTCCTAGGTCATCGTGTCCGGGTCCGACTGAAGGATTCCAGGTCCGTTGAAGGTACCGGTACCTGAAGGTGAGAGAGTGCGGCGCCTGGTAAGTGGTGAACCTACACCTGCACGGCAGCAGGCACTACACGCACCGCCTTCACCCTCTTGCATAAGGGCATTACTATTGTGTGGCAAAATGTTATAAGGGCATTACTGTACAACATATAATGTTATAAGGGGCAGCCCCACTGTGTGTCAAGACATGAATGGGCTCTACCAGAATGTGAATGGGCTCTACTGTGTGGTTTAGCGTAAGTGGTCTCTACTGTGAATAAGGGGCACTACTGTGTGACATAACCTGAATTAGGGGGGGGGGGTAGGTTTAAGATTTGCCTAGGGTGCCGAGAAACCTTGCACTGGCCCTGGAGAGGCGTGTCATAAAAATGACTTACATCCAAATGTAAATGACCCCAATGTTAGTAAGATCTACTTGATGAAGAAAAGACACTGATATTTTTCAGGATTTGTTCGTGTGTATTCGATATGAAATCCAAACTATATTGATCCAGATGGTCGAAATACCAATGCCGGAATCCTGACCTCAAGCACAGTGTCCCCTTGCGGGCTTGCTGTGCTCCACGCACTATGGGTCCAGTGGACCCTTTGGTCGCCACACTAATCTATTCCCCCTCGGGTGGTGGGATTCCGGCGTCCTTTCATCGGGTGTTGGGACATTGCAACAGGTGTTGGGATTCCGGCGTTGGTATTTTGAACACCGGGATCCCGACATTCCGGAAATTAACAGCGTCCTGTCCATGTATTGTGTTTTACAAGAGGTTCCATATACTGTAAGTGGCCATGAAAAACCTTATTTAAAAGTCATGTAGCCATAGGGATCATTGGGGCAGATGTATTAACCTATTGAAGGCATAAGGAAGTGATAAACCAGTGATATGTGTAAGGTGATAAATGCCCCAGCCAATCAGTTCCAATATGTAAATTTACAGTTATGGTCTGATTGGCTGGTGCCTTTATCACCCTGCACATTTTACTGGTTTATCACTTCCTTATGTCTTCTCCAGGTTAATACATCTGTACCATTGTGCCTTATAACGAATACAGGGAAATGGCACTGATGATCCCATTTGGATGTATGTAACTCTTATTTATTTTTCCCCCCAAGAATGTAACAGCTATATAATGGGGTAAGGTGCAATAAGGGAGATTGATGGACTTTTCAGGGAGTCAGGGAGATTGCTGCTATTTCAGGGAGTCTCCTGCAGAATGCAGGAGGGTAGACAACTATGAGATAAGAACATGAGCAATTAAGTATATGGGCCCTCATTCCGAGTTGTTCGCAGCAGATCATCGCATCGCAAACGGCAAAAAAATCTCAAACTGCGCATGCGCAAAAGCGGAAATACGCATGCGCAAAGCTAGTGATACGACACTTGTGCAGAATTCCTATACGAAAATCTGCTCGTAATACACAAACGAAAACAGGGAGTGACGGAGGCGTGGCAGAGGCACGGCTTCGCAATCCTACGAAATGGGCGTGAAAGTGGGCGGCTAGTGTGGGAGTATGCATCCAGCAGTAGGCGTGTTTTTGGCAAAAATGCGTATCCTATGGTAAAAGTACATAACAAATGTTCGCTATCTTGACGCAGCCGAAGAGTAAGTCTGCAGCTACTCAGCACTTGCGAAGTACTGTTACAAGTGTGTGTCTGCTCTAATTAGCAATTAATTAGCAACTGAATTCACCAGTTGAGCAATTACTCGCCAAACACTGCTCTTACAAAATAATACAAGCAGCAATTATATGGCCACTTAATATTTGTATTGTTACCACAAATAAATCTGACACACTCACAAATAATGCACTGTATTTTTTGGACAAATAAAAATTAACTGATGTTAAATGCATGTTTTAATTATTTGTTTAATAATCTCAAATGTGACTAAACAAACATATAAACTACATCAGCTAAATCTTCTCGACATAGACATATTCCTTTGTACATACCAAATAACATGAGCACCATAATGCAGCCTACATTTAATGTGACTTAATATGTTTGTGTTAGTTTTTTGGGGGGAATATGTGTCCTTATCTAATACTATGGCATGTTGCCCCTAGTAACCCAAGTTCCTTTTTTTTTTATATGGCCAATTAAGTGTTGTGCAAGGCATACAGATTTTAAATTACACTATGCAATGTTTGTCTTAATATTCTGATTGTTCCCTTGTTCCACAAATGTCAATATGCCATGTTCAAGTTTACAGTGCACAGTTTTCCTGAGTGCATAACCTTTAATAAAACACACAAATAATTGTAAAGTAATTTTTTTTTACTTCAAAAAAAGAACAAAATCACCAACACAACATGGCTACAAATGAGCATCACATAGAGAGATGGACATAGCAGCAAGCAGATGGCAGTGGCAAAATGCACATAGCAGAACCCAGTACTATGGTAACCCCATCTTCTGACAAAATATGATGTTTTAAATTAAGTAAGTGAACCCCCAGCTAGACTAAACTTTTAGGGGAACTGAGGTAGATTCCGGAACCAACACACAAACACAAACATACACAGCACGCTAGGAAGAGGAAGATGGCTCAGGTGTAGGCCCAAATAACTCACAGGCTACAATTTAAAGAAAACCTTTCACTTTGAGGGAGTTCTACATTCTGGCCACACAAGCCAAAATAAAAAAATACATCGAGGCAACATGTAAAACATGGGTGCTGCCCATCTGGAGAGACATCACTTTCTCTTTTTTTTCCCCGCCTGATGTAGTTCTTCTTGGCTTGGTCTGCGGAGCGACCTTCGAGGGCCCTTCCCAGTGGGATGTTCTTCCTGGGCAGGGGGAGGGGAGGGAGCCGATGTGGCTGGCTCTCTGCCACTGTGGGCAAGGGAGACAGCGATGTCCTGGAGCCCTTGCCGAATCGAATTGCCAAGTTCTTGGAAGGAGGAGGCGAGTTGATCTTGGCCCTGCCTGATCTCTGCCAGACCTTGGCAGAGTTGAGCTACACCTTGCTCCACACTGGTTCTGTGCTCAGTGAGCCGGACAGGTATCTGGCTTACGGACAACAGATATTTGCTGAGTACACCGTTGGCGCTCCCACCCTTTGAACAAAAGTCACGTCGAAATCTTGATAAATAGTCCCAAAATAAGTCCTATGTTTCACTTGTAGGATTCTTCTTTCTAAATGTTCTTCTCCAGAAATTAATTCAAGATTTTTCTTGTATGGAGATATTCGTCATAGAGAGAAGAAATACCACATATAGTGTAGTAATTTGAATAAAAAGTGGGTTTATTAAAGTGCATAAAATTCTCGTATCCAATAAAAGTGGCAAATTCACATTATAATAAAATTGGAACCGTACCGTGTCGGGCTCCCAGCATGGAGCAATGAAAAGAGTAAAATTGGAAGGTTCCGGAATTCTTCCCTCCTCCCTTCACGCAAAACACCGGCCGCAGGACCTGGTAGGGTTCTCCTATTATTCAAAATGCAGGTAGATGGATCATTCAGTGCCGCCAACGCGTTTCGAGTTGTATGTAACTCTTCCTCAGGGCAGAATGATCCCTACCTGCACATGTCCTCTTTTTATACTGCATTTGACCTGGAAGTAAAAGCATACTTCCTGTTGATTACCAATCAATTGCTAATTAAAAATTGCTCTCATCACTTATTTCTTATTTCTTAATGCCTACAACATTTAAAATGCAGTGCTCCCATTATAAAATAAACATGTCAATAAAAAATGAGTCCCCATCTACTTCCTGTGTAATATCAATTCAGTCATATATTCTTTTTAAAACACAATACTTAATATGGTGATTGTCACATCCATTAATAAACAAGTAGTGGATTCACCAACTAAACAGTTTAAAAATGAGAAAAGGTCTTTATCTATGAAATATTTCGTTAGGAACGCTTTGCGTTCCATTTACGGCCGCACCCGGAAGTGCCATGCGGCCATACCACAATAGGATCCTACCAATGTATATATCCACATTTAAAGTGCACATATGTATAACAATAAATATATGTGTAACAATAAAACATATTGAGAAACCAGCAGATGTAGATACAAAAAAGGTCATATATCCACATTTAAGTAAATACATATGCATAATAATAAATATATGTATAACAATAATATGTTTTATTGTTATACATATATTTATTATTATGCATATGTATTTACTTAAATGTGGATATATGACCTTTTTTGTATCTACATCTGCTGGTTTCTCAATATGTTTTATTGTTACACATATATTTATTGTTATACATATGTGCACTTTAAATGTGGATATATACATTGGTAGGATCCTATTGTGGTATGGCCGCTACACCAGGGAGCCAATTCTAGGCAACAGGAAGCTGACCCATATCTCTGTAACACAGAGAGCTGAAATGCAGACCACTCGCGCCGCTCCCGGAAGTGCGTATGCATTTCCGGCGGCGGTGGAATGCATGGCACTTCCGGGTGCGGCCGTAAATGGAACGCAAAGCGTTCCTAACGAAATATTTCATAGATAAAGACCTTTTCTCATTTTTAAACTGTTTAGTTGGTGAATCCACTACTTGTTTATTAATGGATGTGACAATCACCATATTAAGTATTGTGTTTTAAAAAGAATATATGACTGAATTGATATTACACAGGAAGTAGATGGGGACTCATTTTTTATTGACATGTTTATTTTATAATGGGAGCACTGCATTTTAAATGTTGTAGGCATTAAGAAATAAGAAATAAGTGATGAGAGCAATTTTTAATTAGCAATTGATTGGTAATCAACAGGAAGTATGCTTTTACTTCCAGGTCAAATGCAGTATAAAAAGAGGACATGTGCAGGTAGGGATCATTCTGCCCTGAGGAAGAGTTACATACAACTCAAAACGCGTTGGCGGCACTGAATGATCCATCTACCTGCATTTTGAATAATAGGAGAACCCTACCAGGTCCTGCGGCCGGTGTTTTGCGTGAAGGGAGGAGGGAAGAATTCCGGAACCTTCCAATTTTACTCTTTTCATTGCTCCATGCTGGGAACCCGACACGGTACGGTTCCAATTTTATTATAATGTGAATTTGCCACTTTTATTGGATATGAGAATTTTATGCACTTTAATAAACCCACTTTTTATTCAAATTACTACACTATATGTGGTATTTCTTCTCTCTATGACGAATATCTTCATACAAGAAAAATCTTGAATTAATTTCTGGAGAAGAACATTTAGAAAGAAGAATCCTACAAGTGAAACATAG